>NC_081417.1:44727679-45027679 GCF_949786415.1 Peromyscus eremicus | reverse complement strand
TTATACATCTTTATGCATGAGTATGTACCATGGTTGTCTTTCTGGGTCTAGATTACCTCACTCAGAATGATCTTCTCTAGTTCCATTCACTTGCCCACAAATTTCAAGATTTCATTTTTTTAACAGCTAAGTAATACTCCATTGTGTAAATGTTCATTGTTTACTTTATCAATTGTTCAACTGAGAAATATCTAAGTTGTTTCAAAATTCTGGATATTACAAATAAGGCTATTGTGAACATAGTTGAGCAAGTGTCCTTGTGGTAGGATGGAGAGTCCTTTGGATATGTCCAGGAGTGGTACAGCTGGGTCTTGAGGTAGATCAATTCCCAATTTTCTGAGAAACTGTCATGCTGATTTCCAAAGTGGCTGTACATGTTTTCACTATCTCATCAGCAGTAGGAGAGTGTTCCCCTTGTTCCACATCTTCTCCAGCATAAGCTGTCACTTGTGTTTTTTATCTTAGCCATTCTACTAGGTATAAGATGGAATCTCAGATTTGTTTTCAGTTCCATTTCCCTGATGGCTAAGATTGTTGAACATTTCTTTAAGCACTTCTGGGCCACGTGAGATTCTTCTGCTGAGAATTTTCTGTTTAGATCTGTACCTCAGTTTTTAATTGGATTATTCAGTTTGTTGATGTCTTGTTTCTTGAGTTCTTTATATGTTCTGGATACTAGCCTCTGTCAGATAAAGAGTTGGTGAAAAATCTTTCCCCATTCTGTAGCCTTCCATTTTGTCCTATTAACAATGTCCTTTGCCTTTCAGAAGCCTTTCAGTTTCATGAGGTCCCATTTATTAATTGTCAAACTTAGTGCCTTTGCTATTGCTGTTCTATTCAGAAAGTTGTCTCCTGTGCCAATATGTTCAAGGCTATTCTTCATTTTCTCTTCTATCAGGTTCAGTATAACTGGTTTTATGTTGCAGTCACTGACCCACTTGAATTTGATGTTTGTTCAGGGTGATAGATATGGATATATTTGTATTCTTCTACATGCAGACATTCATTTAGACCAGCAGATGCTTTCTTTTTTCCATTGAATATCTCCGGCTTCTTCATCAAAAATCAAGTGTCCATAAGTATGTTGATTTATGTCTGGGTCATCAACTGGATTCCACTGATCAACCTGTCTGTTTTTATGCCAATACCTTGCAGTTTTAATTACTATGTCTCTGTAGTGCCACTTGAAATCTGGCATAGTGATACCTCTAGAAGTTCTTTTACTGTACATGATTGTTTTAGCTATCCTGGGTTTTTTGTTTTCCATATGAAGTTGAGTATTGTTCTTTCAAGGGCTGTAAAGAATTGTGTTGGAATGTTGGAATTTTGATGGGGATTGCTTTGAATCTGCAGACTGCTTTTAATAGTATGCCACTCTAATATTTAATTTTACCAATCCAAGAGCATGTCTAATGGTAAGAGTGGGATATTCAAGTCTCCCACTATTAATATGTGAGGGTTGATGTGTGATATAATCTTTTGTAATGTGTCTTTCACAAATGCCCTTGCATTTGGGGCATAGATGTTAAAAATTGAAAAGTCATCTTGGTGGATTTTTCCTTTAATATGTATGAATTTTCCTTCTTAGTCTCTCTTAAATAATTTTGGTTTGAAGTCAATTTTGTTAAACATTAGACTAGCCACACCAGCTTGCTTCTTAGGTCCATTTGCTTGGAAAATCTTTTTCCAACTCTTTACTCTGAGTTAATGTCTATCTTTTATGTTGAGGTGTGTTTATTAAATGGAGCAGAAGGATGGGTCCTGTTTTCATATCCATTCTGTTAACCTGTGTCTTTTTATTGAGGAATTGGGTCCATTAATATTGAGAGATATTAATAAACAATTATTGTTAATTCCTGTTATTTTGTTGTTTTTGTTAGTGGTGGTGGTAGTTCTCTGTGTGTGTTTGTGTGTGTGTGTGTGTGTGTGTGTGTGTGTGTGTGTGTGTGTGTGTGTATGTTTCCCTTCCTTTGATTTTGCTGGTGTAAGATTATTTATTTCCTATGTTTTCATAGGTATAATCTCCTTGAGTTAGAATTTTCCTTCTAATACTTCTTGTAGGGTGTGATTTGCAGATAGATATTGTTTGAATTTGTCTTTATCATGGGATAGCTTGTTTTCTCCATATAATGAATAAAAATTTTGTTGGTTATAATAGTCTGGGATGGCAATTGTGGTCTCTTAGAGTCTGCAGAAAATCTATCCAGGGTCTTCTGGCTTTGAGAGTCTCCACTGAGAAGTTGTGTGTAATTTTAATAAGCCTGTCTTTATATGTTAGTTGGCCTTTTTCCTTTGCAGCTTTTAACATTCTTTGATCTGTGTGCTTAGTGTTTTGGTTATTATGTGGTGTGGGGACTTTCTTTTCTGATTCAATCTATTTGTTGTTCTGTAAGCTTCTCCTACCTTTATGGGCCTGCCATTCTTTAGGTTGGGAAAGTTTGCCTCTATGGTTTTGTTGAGAATATTTTTCTGGGACTTTGGGTTGTGATTCTTCTCCTTCTTCTATTTCTATTATTCTTAGGTTTGGTCTTTTCATGGCGTCCCAGATTTCCTGGATGTTTTGTGTCAGGAATATTTTAGATTTAATATTTTCTTTGACCAATTCTTCTATCATATCTTCAACACCTGAGATTCTCTCTTCCATTTCTTATATTCTGTTGGTGACGTTTGCTTCTATAGTTTCTGTTCACTTACACAGATGTTTCTCTCTGGTCCTCTGGCCAGTGTGGCCTGTGATTGAGTAGAGCATCCCATGCCAGGGGGCTGGCATGACCTCTGGTGGAACAAGGGGCTTATAATGGAGATGTAGGCCAGGATAGAGTGATGAGAAGAGGAGGTGTTCTTGGGGTTAGTCAGGGCAGGTTCTGGGGAAGTACTGCTGGTCTGTGAGCTGGGTGACTACCTAGGGATATGGGTACTGGCATGGCCTCTATTCCAATACAAGTTTTTAATGTATGTTCTTATGATTCTCTGGATTTTCTGGGTGTCTGCTGTTATATCCCCCTTTTCACTTCTGATTTTGTTAATTTGAATCTTCTCCCTCTTCCTTTTAGTTAATTTGGACAAGGGTTTGTCAATCTTATTGATTTTCTCAAAGCACCAACTCTTGGTTTCATTGATTCTTTGTATTGTTTTTTGTTTTTGTTGTTTCTATTTTATTGATTTCAGCCCTGTGGTTGATTATTCATTGCTGTCTACTCCTCCTGGGTGTGATTACTTCTGTTTGCACTAGAGCTCTGTTAAGTTGCTAGAGACTATTTGGGAAGATACAAGCCACTCCACCCAAGGAAGCAGGGAAGTTAACAGCAGATTTTTGACTCCTTCTGTCCCCTCAAATACAATGTCCAAGTTTCATCACCAGCTCTGCAACAGATCACCTGTTGTAGCCTCCTTTCCCCCTGTCCAATCTCCAGTGGACCCCACAGATCTTCTGTTCCTAACCCTTGGCTCCCCTTCATTGCTGTATCCCAGCTCCCAGCTCTAACAAGCAACCCACAGCCTGCTCTTGCCAGGGAAGCCAGAAGGTATCTCTCTTCCATTTCTCCAAGTTCAGTCCCCTAGTCTTATCCCTAGCTTTGCAGCAATTAAGATTTCTTAAAGTGTATTAAATAAATTATGGGAAATTAGCTAATATTTTAAGTTTTGATACTTGAATACTTAAAGTAACTACAGAATATAGAATTTTCATTTCCTAATTTTTCTTGTGGACTTTGACATGGTTTCCTTCATACATGAATCAACACTTGGCTTGTATTTTCAACTAATTTATATTTTCAAACCTATCGCTAAGAGTACCATGCAGTCACATTGCCATTACTATCAAGTCAGCCCTGTAGGCAATATTTTTGGTAATGACAGATTGCAACCACTCAGGTAATGTAATGTGATCTACATTGTGTGAAATATCATGGTCTGGTGTGGAGAATGGAATGTAGATGTTTGGAAGAAAAGTCAAGACATACAACAGGAAGTTCTTGTACTGACAGAAAATATGGTGGCCTGTACTAGATTGGAAAACGGAAATGAGGAAAAGTGAGTTGAAAGTGTCTTTTTAATAATTAACTGCATGCACATATTAATGAACTGGATGTGGGGAAAGCAAGCAAAGGGAAAGAATAGTTGGATGAAAGAACTGGTGCTTTCTAGACAAGGAAAGACCTCATAAGCAGGGCTGAGAAGATGTTACCTTTTGCAAAGTTAAGCTGAAAACATTATGTGTATGTCAGTGTTTCCCATGCTAAGAATTTTTAAAATGTGTATTCAAGTCACCCAGAAGACTAGCTAGTGTAGTGTCAGCACCTGTTTTATTGTTATAAACGTACAGAAAGTGATAATATTATCGGGACCGGAAGTGAAAAGAGCAGAAGTTATTGTCATAGACTTTTGAGTCATCTACAGAGCTTATTATGTTCAAGTGAGGAAACTCATATGAGTACCTACCATGCTCCAGGTGTGCTGCAATGTACTGAAAAGAGACCAGATGAGGACGACAGTGACAGTGTCTCCGCTCTCACAAATCTGGTGAATTATATAAGAGGATTGATTGTCAAAGAACAGAAACTCAGAAGAAAAATAAAAGGCTTTAATTTGGTGAATAGTTTGTTGGACATGAAAGAACACAAAGGATTTACAGAAGGCTTAAATAAGACAGAAAAGAACCAGTATGATGTAGCCTAGATATGCTCAGCTTCTTTCCCACGAGAGTGGGTATTTCAACAGTGGAGACTTGATCAACAGTATTAGCAAGAAAGTTAAAGACGAATAAAAGCTAAGAATATGTTGGAAGATCTACTTAAAAAACACACTGAACTGCTAAAATCAATACAGAAAGCATATAGGAGGCAGTGTCATCTGGTGTGAAGAAGGCATCATAATAGATATATGGTAAATAAAGGGAGAAAAAAATTAAGTTCATCTGAAAGAGAAGAACCTAATATTTAAGACCCTGTGCTAGCAAGAATGGATAGGAAAGATTTTCAACTTTGTTTTCTGAAAGAAGGAACATATGACTTGAACAAAGACCTGGCGCAAAGCAAACCAGGAGAACTAGGAACAGTTACCTAGTGACTTTCTCAATACTTCACTTTATTTACGTAGTCTATATAATTATTCATGAATGTGTCCATATCTGCCTATAAATACTTTTTTGTATTTATACATACCTGAAATTTCTTTCTTAATAATATTTTGCAGAAATGTTTTATTGTCAATTAAAGAGAGCCACGGGATGCTGGTTCTTCACTGTTGCCTTCAGCATTAATTGACATGTGTCTCTGGATAAGTAACTGAGTCTTTGCAAGCTTCTGTCTTTATAGTGATTAAAGGTATTTGGAATCTCTTTTACACTTAAAAAAAAATGTGTGAGTACCTTAGCCTCATGCCACTCTATGCAGATGAAGAATCTGCTTAAGTTTCTAAAAAAAAATTTTAGAGCCAAATTTAATCCTGACACTGGCAGGTTTTAAAAACTAGCAAAAAGATAAAGACAGACACAGTCAGCTTGGTAGTCAAAAATATTGCTGGGGCTTCTAGGTGAAGTCATGGCAAAAATAACAGAAAAACATGATAGAAGTCAGTGTGCAGCATGGCACACAACCACATTCTTCAAAGAGAAAATCTTGATTGGTGGTCACACTATTAATTCATTTAGTATAACAGTTGTGCCAATATTATACCAGGTCACTGTTTTAAGTCACAGGATTTGTAACTAAATGATGTCAATTATCACGTTTCTCTTCCAGTAGTGCTGGATGCACATTCTATTACCATGAACATTAGACAGTAGGCATGAGGCTTCTAGTTAAGCAGCAGATCAATTAATCCATGTTTGATGACATAAGTAAGTGTTGTCTTCAACAACAGGCTCTTACCACCAGGTTGTGGAGAGCAATCAATAGCCTTGAGAACAGCTTGTGATTTGGGAGTGGTCCATAGGACCTCTTTGACCAATGACTCGACAAGACGTAACTACTCCTAGCACTGGAGGTTTTATTTGGTGGCATAAGATGTCCAGTGTGGCATTGTCTCCCCTATTATGTGGTGACTCCATTATATCCCTTTCATATATGTCTATAGTTTAGGAAGCTTCTACAGTAGACAGTTTCCATAAGGTTTTGCAAATGGCCTTTAATGTTAGTTGCCCCTCCCCATATTCATTTCTTTATCCTTCTTTCCCATCTTCCTCCCTATTTAATCCTCCTATTTTAATTCCTCCCTTTGTCTTTCCACAATATATTCTATTTCCCTTTTCTTGGGAGATCCTGTCCCTTCCTCTAGTACCTTACTAGGTACCTCACCTCTATGGTTATATGGATTGTAGCACACATATTGAAAGCTTAAAAGCTAGAATCCACAGAGAAGAGAAAATATGCAATATTTGTCTTTTGGGATCTGGGTTACCTCACATGGGATGAGTTTTTCTAGCTTCATCCATTTGCCTGCAAATTTTTATTTATTTTTCTTAACAGCTGTATAATATTTTACTATGTAAAGGCACCATATTTTCATTACGTTTATTGATTGATGGAAATCTAGGCTGTTTCCAATTTCTGGCTATTTTGAATAGAGCATCAATGATCATGGATGAGCAAGTATACCTGGAGTAGTATGTAGAGTCCTTTTGATATATGTTCAACAGTGATATAGCCGGATCTTGAGGTAGATCAGTTTCCAGATTCCGGAGAAAATGCCACATTGTACAGGTTTTCACTCCCCTGTGCCTGCATCCTTGCCAGCACGTGTTGTCATTTGCTTTATTGACCTTGGTCATTCTGACTGGGGTAAGATGAAATCTCAAAGTAGTTTTAGTTTCAAGTGGTAACTTGGAACCAAGCATTGTTCTAAAATCCTTTACATATATTAATCCAGTGCTCACACCACATGATAAGCCCCATCTTAAAGATGAACAAGTTAAACACAGAGAGGGTGGTAAGTGACCCAAGCAGCCCAGCAGCTCTAATGCATGGAGGGAAGCAGTTGAGGCTGACTGCCAACTTTTTGGTTTGACGAATGATCTTCCTAGGAAGTCACAGGAGCCTGGTATATACTGGCGGGACAAATGGCACTAGACTGAACCAGCGGCAGGGTTCTATAGGTATGTGGAAACAAGGGGAAAGTGCATGGAGCCTGTCAGCAAGGGGACAACTAAAAATATAAGGTTACCACTCATGTCCAGGCTGTTCATGTAGATCTCTTCCATTTCTCTGTCATTGGACGATCCCCATGTCTTTCTTGGGGTCCTGTTTTCCAGGTAGCCTCCCTGGTGATGTGAGTAGCAGTCTAGTCATCCTTGTTCCACATCTAGTATCCTCCTATGAGTGAGTACATACCATGTTTGTCTTTCTGAATCTGGGTTACCTCACTCAGGATGATTTTTTCTAGATCCATCCATTTGCCTGCAAACCTCATGATGTCATTGTTTTTCTCTGCTGAGTAGTATTCCATTGTGTATATGTACCACATTTTGTTTATCCATTCTTCAGTTGAAGGGCATCTAGGTTGTTTCCATGTTCTGGCTATTACAAACAATGCTGATATGAACATAGCTGAACAAGTGCTCTTGTGGTGTAGTTGAGCATTCCTTGGGTATATGCCCAAGAGTGGTATAGCTGGATCTTGGGGGAGATGAATTCCCAATTTTCTAAGAAAGCGCCATATTGATTTCCAAAGTGGTTGTACAAGCTTGCATTCCCACCAGCAGTGGAGGAGAGTTCCCCTAGCTCCACATCCTCTCCAGCATAAGGTGTCTTCAGTGTTTTGATCTTAGCCATTCTGACAGGCATAAGGTGGTGTCTCAGAGTTGTTTTGATTTGCATTTCCCTGATGACTAGGGATGTTGAGCAATTCCTTAAATGTCTTTCAGCCATTTGAGTTTCCTCTGTTGAGAATTCTCTGTTTAGTTCTATAGCCTGTTTCTTAACTGGACTGTTGGGCATTTTGATGTCTAATTTCTTGAGTTCCTTATATATTCTGGATATCAGTCCTCTGTCAGATGTGGGGTTGGTGAAGATCTTTTCCCATTCTGTAGGCTGTCACTTTGGGGCGAGGGTCGAGGGAAAGAGAGCTTGGGGGAGCGGGAGATCCCAGCTGGATCAACAACAGAGAGGGAGAACAAGGAATAGGAGACCATGGTAAATGAAGACCACATGAGAATAAGAAGAAGCAAAGTGCTAGAGAGGCCCACAGAAATCCACAAAGATACCCCCATAACAGACTGCTGGCAATGGTCGAGAGACAGCCCGAACTGACCTACTCTGGTGATGGGATGGCCAAACACCCTAATTGTCATGCTAGAAACCTCATCCAACTACTGAGGGATCTGGATGCAGAGATCCATGGCTAGGCCCCAGGTGGATCTCTGGGAATCCAATTAGTGAGAATGAGGAGGGTTTATATGAGCGAGAATTGTTGAGACCGAGGATGGATAAAGCACAGGGATAAGTAGCCAAATAAATGGAAACACATGAACTACGAACCAATGGCTGAGGGGTCACCAACTGGATCAGGCCCTCTGAGTGGGTGAGACAATTGATTGGCTTGATCTGTTTGGGAGGCATCCAGGCAGTGGGACTGGGTCCTGTGCTCATTGCATGAGTCGGGTGCTTGAAACCTGGGGCCTATGCAGGATCGCTTGGCTCGGCCTGGGAGGAGGGGTCTGGACCTACCTGGACTGAGTCTACCAGGTTGATCTCAGTCTGCGGGAAGGCTTTGCCCTGGAGGAGGTGGGAATGGGTGTTGGGCTGGGGGGAAGGTGAGGGGGGCGGGAGGGGGGAGAACAAGGGAATCCGTGGCTGATATGTAGAACTGAATTGTATTGCAAAATATAAATAAATAAATAAATAAATAAATAAATAAATAAATAAATAAATAAAATTATTTAAAGTAAAATATATATATATATATATATATATATATATGGTTACCAAATTTGTGTTAATTAGGCAAAAAGATAGAGAAGGTAAAAGAGGTGGGAAGAAATCAGAAGCTTCTGTTTCAGGGAATTCGAGGTCCTTATAAGGCCATGGAAGACATACAGTAAGTGAGAAAATAAAAAAAAAAAAAAAACTGTGGGTTGTAGTCAGCAAGTGGGATATTGAGATATGAGAATTGCAGTAGTTCTGTGTAACACACGCTCTAAAGTAAAGTACAGTAAATATGGTATTAACCAACACAGAATGGAGAGAAATACCAGATAGGAAAGGTGTTGCCTTTGAATCAGTGGGATACTGATCAGAGGGAAGAAGAAGAGCTGAATGGGACAGGGTGTTAGAAACAAAAAACAAACAAACAAAAAACTGTGTATGTCTTCACTTCCTGGGTCCTCTTGCCCACTCCAGGAATTATTCTTGATCCATGACAATAGGAATGTGAAACGTAGTTGAGTCTGGATACTCTGAGCAGTATGCTTATGGGTCTTCAGAACTAAGAACCAAGGATGCAAAGGCCCCCAAAGGGTCTTCTGAAAGCCAGAGGCCCTTATCCAGGCCACTGCATAGTGCCTGTCAGATGCTGTGGTTTCTACAAAAACAGAGAAGAAAAGGGGGACTAATGTTTCCTCCCATACTTGCATAAATCACAAAGTCTTTATCCAATCAGCCATTCAAAAACTATTTATTGGGTGCCAGCTATGTGCCTGGCATGCAGCACTTAGAGGACAGATGTCCTGCCTGTCAGAAGCCTCGGCCGTTTCTCTGGGGATTTTTAGAACTACCATTGCAGCCTCAAGAGTGCTGAATGATGCATGCCTGTTCTAGCCTGAAGAAGACACTGAATTGGCAGTGTAAGTGGAAAATAACTAACGAGGGCATTTAAGGAGATGAGCACAGTATCTCACTTTTAACTCTTTTTTTTTTTCTTTCACTTGAAGGTAAGACTGAAAGTCAGACAGCATAAATATGCAAATTATTGGCGTACATGGGAAGAAATTTTCTTCTTTTCTAAATACTCAACACATTTTTTTAATCATAAAAATAAATCTTTGAGCATGAGTAAAGAATTATAATATGGATATGTAACCCAAATAAGTCATAATATTAACTAAATAAGTCATCACCTATACAAAATTTTTAAAAATCTGATACCTAGGATGTGAGGCCATGCTTTTATTTTTCAGTTCTTTGCCCAATAATAAACCAACCTGCAATATTAAAAAGAAATTATTTACTACAATTTATTATTTCAAAAAAAAACCCTCCCTGAAATTGTTTGCTAGTAGAACTATTCAAAAATTCTCTTCTCCATTGATAGTGATTTTATTTTAATAAATTTATAAGCATGTAGTTCATTAAAATCGTTGGTCTCAGCAAAGCCTAGAGAATATCAGGAGAAGTTTAATGCCAAAAAGAACACAAAAGAAAGTGAAATAGTTCTGGTAAAGCTGGCATAGCAACAGCACCCTTTAAAGCCACGGGGAACACGCAGCGCTCCCTCGTTACTTGCTTATCATCCTACTTATCAAAATCCAGTTTGAACATGTTATTTAGATCAGGCCAACATCATTTGAACGGACCAAGACCTGCTACTGAATGAGATACGTAATAACTAAGTTATCCATACAAATAGCAAGAAAGAAAGAACCTCATCTATGTGTATGTAGACATACGTATCACACAATCAGATTTAATACAGGGGTTTTGTTTGTTTGTTTGTTTTGTTTGGGGGGTTGGTTTTTGTTTTTGTTTGTTTGTTGCTGGTTTTTTATTTGTTTGTTTGTTTGTTTTGAGATGGCAGCAACCTCTAGACAGACCCACTCACACTGCAGCGAATTAAACTTATAGGTGGTTTCACGTGGGCCGGAGGTTGATTGTTTCTTAGTTCTGCTTCAGAACCCCACGTTAGTGTACATGCAATTTCCACAGAAGCGGAAATGTGTTTGCTGTGGGTCAGTGAGCATTCCTTTCCAGGGTGCTCCTATGATGAAGCCCCACGATTAACACAGGGTCTTTAATGAAGGACGAGGGACGAAGCATTCCAAGATTGGCCTGGATTTCTGCCAGAAGGGAGAGAAAGGGGTCTTTGTGTGTGGACATCTGAAGGGCGGGCATAAACATGTTAGTTGATACTTAACACCCAAACCCAGTGCCAAAACCGTTAGCTCCCCTCAATAGCCTACTCTGGTCTCAACTGCCGGCAACAATGGAGCAGCCACCTCCACATACAGGACTTGCTCATCACAGAACTTGTACAGCCTCAGAAAAGCAGCTGTTAGAAGCAAAGAGACTCTGGTTCCCTGACTTAGGCATGCCTTTTAATGTTTTTCTGGAGACAAGTTTTCATTTTTCATACCTACTGGATCTTTGCATTTTTAATAATTACTTTGTCTGTTATGTGGTTCCATCCCTCGGGCGCTTGCAGAAGAAACCCAGAAAATCATATTCACTTGAAATTGTTAGGTTTTACAGCAAGAGGCCCAGATAATTTGTATGGTGATTTTTTTTTCAGACATTTCCCTCCAGTTTTCCTTCCCTCCTATCCTTACCCACTCTCTGCCTCAGTACATTTAAGAGATTCTAAAGAGCCAGCAACAACATCCCCAGAGGTGGATGTGTGGAGATGCCAGGCTGACTTCCCTGCCAAGGAGTCTGGCCATGTGTGTCCTTCAGCAGGACTGTCTCCCTAGGAATTCCCTCCGGGAATCTCCCTTCCACCACAGCTGGATCTAATCTCACACCTTCAGTAACTTGTGTGCTCTGTTTAGTTACTGGCCGACAGTTATCTGTGTTGTTTAAATTGCACTCGAACTTGAGAAAAGCCCTAGCTTTACAGAGAACCGTTGGCCAGGCAGGTTGCCACAGAGGCCCGTCCAGAAACCTCCGCTTATGAGTAGCCGTGTGCAGCCAGATAAGAGAATAAAATGGCATGTGTGAAGTTCAAAGGATTTGAGTCTTTTCTCCCCACATTTATTTATGCAAAATCATAACTCTAACATAAGAGGCCATTGGGTAATTTCCACATATGAAGAACCATCCTCTACCTGGCAGATAATAACATATTTTCAAATGAACCAGGGCCCACCTCTGAAACATTAGTTTCCATGCAGCAGCCCTTATCTGACCACTACAGGTCAACTGAACTCAGTGTGGCTGTCTGTAGTCCCAGAAACTTGCTAGTTTCAGCAGTTCTAAGTAGAGAGCAGGTTCCAATAAGGAGTTCGTTTAATGAGGGCAGCTACAACATGTTATTAAATGTAAAACTACTTAACACACTTCAAAACCTGAATCTCTAAAAACACACTCAGTAGTTTTTAAATAGCAATCTGATAATCTATAACTTGGACATTGTAAACTCTATTACTCTACCCCTTTCGTAACCTCCAATCACCAAACACTGTGATATATTTTATAAAAATAATAACGTGTAGGAATTTATTTTTAAAAATCATTTATGTGTTTGGAGTAGAGTCACGGTGATGCTTTGAAAAGTGAGGCACGGATGTCTGAAAGAACTAAAGCTTCTGAGAAATGTGGAAACGTCATTACAAATTTAACCAGCCTTTTGTACAACAAAATTGCATTAGAATATATTAATATAATTGCATGTTATAGGTTTTATGTATCATTAGCAAGGTCATCATGGATTTGGGTTGAATTGCTGAAGGAAAACGATTGCATTACCAGAGTGCTCTTTGAGGGTCTGAGGATGAATACAATTTGCTTCATTAGGGTAATCTCACTGTAACTCAATATTCTTTCTAATTTTAGAGTAAAAAAAGACCATAGGAGACCTCCATAATCCAAAATTCCCTGTCTACTATTGCACCAGGATTCTGTGTCTCTAAAACACAAAACTAACACAGCTAATAACTACTAATATACTTGTTTTTCTAATTATGATCAAAGACATCAGCCCTACAACATGGTAAATCATAGGAGAACTCACCTTCCAAACTGTACCATTCTTTGTCATCCAAACTGCTGTTTTGTGAGATCTTATGATATCTTCAAACATCATAATTTTATATCCAGGAATTATTAGTGAATTAAATAAATGACAAGATTCTTAGATGTTTAGAGGACTTAAAAACACAAGCCCCAATAATCTCTAATTTGTATTACTTATAGTTGCCCTAAGTGTCTGTGCTTCTTTCACTGATGACAGTTGAGAGTGAACACATACAACAAATCTTGCTGATCATAATTTCATTAGAGTCCTTAATTTCTGCAAAGTTATAATATAGTGCCTTGTCATTTAATCTCCAAATTATACAGATAGATCTTTGTGCTTAGCTCTTTTTAATTACAAAGAACAAAAGCATGGAAATTACCTTCTCCATTGATCTTTATGGATGACCAAGAGAGGAAGGAAGCATGATACACTCCTGGAGAAGTGTCACATCACTTCCAGAGCCTTTGAGAAACGAAAGACCTTCCAGCAGTCACAGGGGCCAGTATTTGCATGCCTTAGTATTCCACTGCTGTCTCTTTCTAACCCAAGGCTTCTGCTTTTCTTCTCAGGAATTGCTTCACTTTGGACCACAAATTTGTTGGATCACAAATTTGGTCTCTACCTCTTTTTTAATTTTTTTTTAAATCAACAACCCTAAGAGTAAAGATTAATTGTGTGTGTGTGTATCTATATATGTGTGTGTGTGTGTGTGTGTGTATACACATGCATAATTGAAAATAGATTCTTTAATCATACAACACACAATACATCCCAACCACAGTTTTCTCTCCCTCCACTTTCCCCCCACCTCCCTTCTTCCTAAATCCATTCCTCCTCTTCTCCCAGAAAAAATCAGGCCTCTAAGAGACAACAACTAAACAGGACAAAACAAAATACAATAAGGCAAGGCAAGAGAGCCCTTACACCAAATCTGGACAGTGCAACATAACAGGAGAGAAAGTCCTAAGGATCCCATAACAGTTCCCACAGATAAGGGTCCCACAAAAACACCAAGCTAACAGCCACAACATAATACACAGAGGACCTGGTGCAGACCTATGCAGACCTCATGCTTGCTGCTTCAGTCTCTGTGAGCCCATATAAACCCTGCTTAGTTGATTCAGTGAGCCTTTAATTCAGTGAGTCCCCTCTAAGGCCTAGAATTCATCTGCCCCCTCTTCTGCATGGTTCCCCAAGCTCTAAGGGACCCGATGGAGACATCCAATGTAGCCTCTCAGGCAGCATAATGTTTGGGTGTGGGTCTCTGCATTCTCCCCCATCTGCTGCTGAAGGAGGCCTCTCTGATGATGACTGGACAAGGCACTGATCTACGAGTATGGCAGAAGATCATTAAGAATCATTTCATTGACTTGTTTTTAGACCAGCCATGTTTAGTCCTACCCTATGTCTCTAGGCTATCCAGCTCCTATTCCTGGCCATCTACACAGTGTTGGGCATGGGCTCCTGTAGTGGGTAGCCATTCCAGCTTTGATCTGGAAGTTTCAACCCCCACTGAGGCTTCGGTAACTGTCATGCCTACAAGGCAGGGCCGAGAGAGGACCCTGAAGACCCGAGATCCAGATGCACCAGTGCTCTTGGTTCCTGGACCCTGGACACTGGAGGTAGACCAAGCAAAGTTCTCCAGAGAACACCGCTGGACTGCACTACACCTTTCCCAGACCCTGCAACCAATCCCTTCACTTGTAAGTTACCCCACAAAATAAACCTCCCTTTTAACTATGTGGAGTGGCCTTAATAATTTCACCAATAGGCTCCCTCTCCTTGAGTGGGCCTTAAGTTCAATCAGACATTGGTGGCCACTCCCACAAGTTCTTTACAACAATTGCCCCAGCACATCTTACAGACTGGACAGATTGTTGTTCAAGGGTTGGTGTCCACATTTCTCTTTCATTAGCCTGCACAGTACCTTCATACCAAAGAGACAAAAACGTAGGGGTGAAGGCTCCAGGTAGGCTAAAGCTCAACCTCACAATTTTCAATGAGATGTGCGTATGTTGTCCTCAATGGGGCCTCATTGTCAGTTTGTGGAGAGCAACCCTTTGTCCTAGCATCAGCCTGGGTTGTTTGGGGATCTCCAAGGGAACCTCTTGACCAACTCAACTCAGTGCAACCCAGTCCTGACACTGGAAGCGTTGCCTGGCTACAAGAGATGGCCAGCTAAGACTCCATATCCCCCATTACCAGCATCAGTCCTTATTAGAATCACCATCATAGATTCCAGGAAGTTTCCACTGCACTAGGTTTATACACAACCTCAAATACTCAGCAGTTCCAGCTGTTTCTCCCCACACTTTCTTCTTCCATCCTGTCTCCCCCTGAAACATGATCCCTCCTACTTCCATCCCAACCTACCCCCACACCACCCACAAAATCTATTTTATTTCCCCATCCCAGGGACATCAATGCCTCCCCCTCTAGCCATTCCTCTCTTTAACCACTCAGGGTCTATGGATTGTAGCTTGGTTACCATTTACTTAGTGGCTAATATTTACATATAAGTGAATACATATCACATTTATCTTTCTGGGTCTGAGTTACCTCACGAAGAACGATTTTTTTCTAGTTACATCTATCTGCCTGTGAATTTCGTGGTTTCATTTTTTTAATGGCTGAATAATAATCCATTCTGTAAATATACCACATTTTCTTTATCTATTCCTCTGTTGAGGGACATCTAGATTGTTTCCAGTTTCTGATTATTACAAATAAAGCTGTATTGAAAATAGCTGAGAAAGTGTCCTTGTGGTAGGATGGGTAGCTGTGTCTTGAGGTAAATCAATTCCCAATTTTCTGAGGAGCTAACACACAGATTTCCATAGTGGCTGTACAAGTATGACCTCTCAAAAGCAATGGAGGAATGTTCTCGTTGCTTAACACTCTTGTGAGCACGAAACAGCACCTGTGTTATTTATCTTAGCCATTCAAACAGGTATAAGATGGAATCTCAAAATAGTTTTGAGTTGCATTTCCCTCATGGCTAGGAATGTTGAACATTTCTTTAAGTGTTTCTCAGCCATTTGAGTTTCCTCTATTAAGAACTCTCTGATTAAACCTATACCTCATTTTTAATTGGATTATTTGGTTTTTTTGCTATCTACTTTCTTGAGCTCTCTATATATTTTGAATATTAGTCATCTATCAGATGTAAAGTTGGTAAATTTATTTTCCCATTCTGTAGGCTGCCACTTTGTCTAACTGACAGTGCCCTTTGCTTTACAAAAGCTTTTCAGATTTGTGAGGTACCATTTATTAGTTGTTGATCTTATTGCCTGCACTATTGATGTTCTGTTCAGAAATTCATCTCTTATGCCAACTCATTCAATTTCCCACTTTCTCTTCTACCAAGCTCAGTGAATCTAGCTTTATGTTGAGGTCTTTAATCCACTTGGACTTGAATTTTGGTTGAGGTGATAAATATGGATCTATTTGCACTCCTTTACATAAAGTTTGACCCACACCATTTGTGGAAGATTCTGTCTTTTTTTCCAGTGTGTATTTCTGGCTTCTTTATCAAAAGTCAGGTGTCCATAAATGTGTGAATTTATGTGTAAGTCTTTAGTTTGATTCCATTGATCAACACATCTGTTTTTATACCAATTCCAAGCAGTTTGTATTACTATAGCTCTATAGTATAACTTAAAATCAGGGATGTTGATACTTCCAGTAGTTGTTGCACTGTTCAGGACTGTTTAGCTATCCTGGATATTTTGTTTTTCACTATGAAGTTGAAAATTACCTTTTCAAGATTTTCGGAGAGTTGTATAGGAATTTTGATGAGGATAGCTTTGAATCTGCAGGTTGCTTTTGGTAGGATGGTCATTATTAGTATGTTAATCCTACCGATCCATGAGCATGGGAAATCATTCCATCTTCTGATATCTCCTTCTATTTCTTTCTTCAATATGTTACAGTTTTTAATCATATAATTCTTTCACTTGATTGGTTAAAGTAACCCCAAGATATTTTATATTAGTTGAGGCTATTGTGAAGGGTGTTGTCTCCCTGGTATCTTTCTCAGTTCATTTGGGATTGATATGCCGGAGGGCTACTAATATATTTTAGTTAATCTTGTATCTAGCCACTCTGCTAAAAATGTTTATCAGCTATGGGAATTCCCTGGTAGAATTTTTAAGGTCAATTATGTGCACTCTTATCTGCAAATAACAGTACTTTGACTTCTTCCTTTCCAATTTGTACCACCTTGATCTCTCTGAGTTGTCTTATTGCTCTAGCTAAAATTTCAAGTACTATATTGATTAGATAAGGAGAGAGTCGACAGCCTTGTCTTGTTTCTGATTTTAATGGAATTGCTTTGAGTTTCTCTCGATTTAATTTGATGTTGGCTTTAGGCTTACTGTAAATTGCTGTTATTATATTTAGATATGTGATTTGCATCCCTAATCTCTCCAGGACTTTTATCATGAAAGGGTGTTGGCTTTTCTCAACCTATTTTGTCAACCTATTGAAATTTGATGAGAGTCAGGTATTGATTTCTCCCACTATCAGTGTGTGAGTATCAATATGTGATTTGGGCTGTAGTAGTGTTTATTTTACAAAAATGAGTGCCTTTGTATTTGGGGCATAGATCATAAGAATTGAAACGTCATCTTGGTGGATTTTTCTTTTAATGAGTATGTAGTGTCCTTCACCATCTCCTTTGATTAGTTTTGGTTTGAAGTCTGTTTTCTTAGATATTAAAATGGCTACATCAGCTTACTTCTTAGATCCATTTGCTTAGAATATCTTTTTCCAATCCTTTACTCTGAGGTAATGTCTGTCTTTGATGTTAAGGTATGTTTCTTGAGTGCAGCAAAAGGGTGGATCAAGTTTTCACATCCATTCTGTTAGTATGTGTCATTTTATCAGGGAATTGAGACCGTTGGTATTGAGAGATATCTATTACCAATGGATGTTGATTCTTGTTATTTTCTTGTTGTTTTGTGATGGTGGTGTGTTTCTTTGTAAGTCTGTGTGTACACACACTTCTCTTCTTTTGGTTTTACTGGTTTGAAATTATTTATATCCTGTGTTTTCATGAGTATAGTTAACTTCCTTGGGTTGTAGTTTTTTTTCTAGCACTTTCTGTAAGAATGAATTTGTAGATAGATATTATTTAAATTTGACCCTGTTAAGGACTATTTTATTTTCTCCATCTATGATGGTTTCTCCCTAAGCCCAAAATGTGCCCACCATCACGACATCTCTTTCATTACTCTCCAGCATCTGACTCACCCAACCCCTCATGTTCTCATCTCCCTACCCCATCCCCAGTTTACCCAGGAGATCTCTTCTATTTCCCCTTCCCAGGGAAATCTATGCATTCCTCTTTGGGCCCTTCTTGTTACCTAACCTCTCTGGGGCTGTGAATTGTAGCCTGGTTATCCTTTATTTTATAGCTAATATCCATTTATGAGTGAATACATAGCATGTTTGTCTTTCTGGGTCTGAGGTACCTCACTCAGGATGATTTTTTTTTTCTAGTTCCATCCATGTGTCTGCAAATTTCATGATGTCATTCTTTTTTACAGCCAAGTAATACTCCATTGTGTAAATGTACCACATTTTTTATCCATTCTTCAGTTGAGGGGCATCTAGGTTGTTTCCAGGTTTGGGCTATTATGAATAATGCTGCTATAAACACAGTTGAGCAAGTGTCCTTGTGGTATGATTGGGAATCCTTTGGGTATATAACCAAGATTGGTGTAGCTGGGTCTTGAGGTAGATTGATTCCCAATTCTCTGAGAAACCACCACATTATATTCAAAGTGGCTGTACAAGTTTGCGCTCCACCAGCAGTGGAGGAGTGTTCACCTTACTCCATATCCTTTCCAACATAAGCTGGCATTAGTGTTTTTTATCTTAGCCATTCTGACAGGTGTAAGATGGCATCCCAGATTCTTTTTTATTTGCATTTCCCTGATGGCTAAGATGTTGAAAAATTCTTTCAGTGTGTCTCAGCCATTTGAGATTCTTCTGTTGAGAATTCTCTGTTTAGATCAGTACCCCCATTTTTTAATTGGATTATTTGGTGTTTTGATGTCTAGTTTCTTGAGTTCTTTATATATTTTAGAGATCAACCCTCTATCAAATGTGGGGTTGGTGAAGGTCTTTTCCCATTCTGTAGGCTGTTGTTTTGTCTTATTTACAGTGTCCTTTGCCTTAGAGGTCTCATTTATTAATTGTCAATCTCAGTGTCTGTGCTACTGCTGTTCTATTCAGGAAGTTGTCTCCTGTGCCAATGCTTTCAAGGCTGCTTCCTACTTTCTCTTTTGTCAGGTTCAGTGTAACTGGATTGATGCTGATGTCTTTGAGCCACTTGGACTTGAGTATTGTGCAGGGCAATATATATGTATCTATTTGCATTCTTCTACATGCTAACATCCAGTTATGCCAGCACCATTTGTTGAAGATGCTTTCTTTTTTCCACTGTATAATTTTGGCTTCTTTGTCAAAAATCAGGTGTTCCAATGGAGTACTACTCAGCAGTAAAAAACAATGATATCATGAAATTTGCAGGCAAATGGATGGAACTAGAAAATATCATTTTGAGTGAGGTAACCCAGATTCAGAAGGACAAACATAGTATGTGCTTACTCATAAGGGGATACTAAATGTGAAGGAAGGGATGGCCAGACTTCAACCCACAGCTCCAGAGAGGCTAACTAACAGGGAAAGACCCTAGGAGGGACACATGGATGACCCTGTGAAGGAGAAGTGGATAAGATCTACATGAGTGGACTGGTTGTGGGGGGCGTGGCAGAGGGTGAGGAGTGGGGGATGAGAACATAGGGAAATGGGAGGGTCAAGCTAGAACAGGGACAGAGTGGGAGGGCAGGGAGGAAGATACCAAGATATATGAGGACATCATGGGAATAGGAAGAGGCAGGGTGCTGGAGAGGCTCTCAGGAATCCACAAGGTTGACCTCACCTTGGTCTGCTGGCAGTGGTCCAGAGGGTGCCTGGACCGGTCTACTCTGGTGACTGGCCTAGCAAATAACCTAGCTGTCATCATAGAGCCTTTGTCCAGTGACTGATGGAGGCAGATACAGAGATCCACAGCCAGGCACCAGGCTGAGCTCCGGGAATCCCATTGATGAGAGAGAGGAGAGATACTACAGGCAAGGGATGTCAAGATCATGATGGGAGGACGTGCAGAGATGACCGACCACACTAGTGGAAGCCCATGAACTGTGGACTAGTGGCTGTGGAGCCCCCATGGGACTGGACTAGGCCCTCTGGATATGGAAGATGGTTGTTTGGCTCGAAATGTTTGGGGGGCACCCAGGCAGGGGGATCGGGATCTGTCCCTGGTCTATGGGCAGGCTTCTGGGAATCCTGTGCCTCAGGTGTGACGCCTTGCACAGCCTTGGTGCAGTGGGAAAGGGCTTAGACCTGCCTAGGCTCATTGTGCTGGGCTCTGCTGACTCCCCATGGGAGATTTTGATTTTGGGAATGTGGGTATGCGAGGTTGCTTGGGAAAGAGGGCTGGGGGTGGGAGGAGGGAGGAGGGGGGATCTGTGGATAGTTTGTGGAGTGAGTAGAAAATTTCTTAATAAAGAAAAATGAAAAAAATCAGGTGTTCATGGGTGTGTGGATTTACATCAGTGTCTTCAATTTGATTCCATTGATCCATCTGTCTGCTTTTATGCCAGTATCAAGCTGTTTTTATTACTATAGCTCTATAGTGGAGCTTGAAATCAGGGCTAGTGATATCTCTGGAAGTTCCTATACAGGATTGTTTTAGCTATTCTGAGTTTTTTGTTTTTCTTTTTGAAGTTGACTATTGTTCTTCTCGTGTCTTTATTCGTTTTATTTGCATTTTCAGGTCTTGAACAGTTTTATTCATTACTTCAACTGTTTGTTTTATCTTGGTTTTTTAAAGGGATTTATTCATTTTCTCCAATTGTTTGTTTTTGTTTTCATAGCTTTCTTTGAAAAATATATTTATTTCCTCCAACTGCTTGTGTTTTCTTGGATTTTTTTTTCAGCTTTTTAATGATTCTTTCTGGATTTCACATCATGCATCCTAATCTTATCCATCTCCCCATCCCTTCATATTTGCCCTCTCCCCTTGCAAAACCCCCCTAAAATAAAGTAAATTTTAAAAGAAACATAAAAAGCAAAAACAAAAACAAAGAAGTCCCAGCATGGAAGTTGTAGTGTGATGCGAGAAGCCACATAGTATACACTTTTTGCCCATACATCTTTACTTGTAAATGTTACTGCAATGAGTCATGCATTGCAATGAGTTACTGCATTGGTCTGGTTTGAGGCCTCTGGCTTGTGCTACACCCTCGATAATGGGCCCTCACTGGGACTTTTCTTGGATATCCTATTGTTGCCTTGTGTCATGGAGATCCTGCATTTGGACCTGCTTCCAACATACTTTCAGCATACTTCAGCAGTTCGTACATGAGGTAGATGTTGGAGGGTGGGGCAACTCGTAGCCCTGGTTCTGAGCCTGGATAGTAGCTGGATTGGTCAGCCTACCAGCTTTCCCTCGTCATTATCGTCATTATCGCCACAGCAAGCTTTCCAACACTGCCCCAACTAACTAATCCACTACAGCAGGCAGCAAGGAGAGGGGCCAGTTCTCCTGCTCTCATACCCTCAGAGCCGGCTCAACTATACTCACACCACCAGGGCCAGCTCTACTGTTTGGCCCAGGTGAGGTGCAAGGCCACCTCTCTAGCTCTAGTGTTTCCCAGGCCAGCTCTTCTCAGGTGGCAAGGAGTGGGTCAGGGAAGGCAGCTTTCCCTTGCCCATGCTACCACATGGCATATGGGAGGGGCAGATCAGCTCTCCTGCTCTTACCCGCTCAGGGCTGGCTCACCCTCAACCCCACAAACAGGGCCAGCTGTAGTATGCTGCCCAGGTGAGATGCAGGGTCTGTTCGTTCTCTATAGTGCTGCATGCAGCCAGTGAGGGGCGGGGCCAGCTCCACAGCCCTAGCCTCATGGTCCTAGGCAGTAAGAGGAGCCACAGACAACAACATAGACCAAAGCTGTGGCAGGGCCACGGACCCAGACATGACCAGCAGCCCAGGTCCTGGATTCCTTTAAAGGATTTATTCATTTCCTCTGTAAGGGCCTCTATCATCTTTATATACTTAGTTTTAAGAGTGTCTTTTTTTTTTTAATTATTCTCTCATACATCCCTACAGCATTTTCCCCTCTCTCCACTCCTCCCAGTCCCCCACAACTCCCTTCTCCCCTAGATCCACTCATTCTCCATTTCTTTTCAGAAAAGAACAGCTATCCCAGGAATATGAACCTAAGGTTTTTGTCTTAAGCTTCAGCTATGTGAGAGTGTTCAGGGCCTGCTGTGGTTGGGCAGCTAGACTTTCATGGAGATGTATTCTCTAGCTGTTACTGATCATGTTCTTATGCTGGTGTCTAGGCATCTGGGTTTAGGGTGATTATAGGTCTAGGTCCTAATTTCTGGGTTTTTCTTTGTTGGTTGGGTATTTTGCTCCTTGGCTTCTGTTTCTTCTGTGGATTTTCAGAGAGTGTGACTGCTGTATGTTGGCTTTCTACTGACCTGTTTGTCTGCTGTGTTCACAAGGAACGCCTTCTGGTGTTGAAGGCTAGGATATAGCAATGGGTGGTTGGAAGGAGGCCGGGAGGAGATGGTCTATGGGATCCATGGGAGATGTGGACAGGGGTGATGGGAGGCTGCAGCTGGTGTTCTGTTGCAGTGCCAAGAAAGAGCTTAGAAATTGTGTCTTGAGGAACAGAGAGAGCAGAGAAGGTCTGTGGGCTACCTACCTGGTCTTCTGGCAGGTATGTCCTGTGGTTGAGCACAACTTCACCCAAGTTGGGAGCTGGGACACAATGATGAGTAGGGTAAGGGAGTCCAGGAGGGGGTGGTCTGTGGGATCCTTAGGAGATATGGGGGGTGGAGTGGGGAGATTGCAGCTGGTAGGCTGTTGCAGTACTAGGATTGGGTCTGAGGGAAGAGAAATAACACAAAAGGTCAGTAGGTAACCTACCTGGCCTTCTGCTGATTCTTAACTAATGTGGAACAACCACAAAGAAACTACTTAGGATGCCATCTCCAAGGCAGACCAAGAAAAAGGCTTTTTAACTAAAGTATCTCAGATTCGCAGTGACATCCCAGGAAATGTTCAGAAAAAAACATTCTTATAAACAGCCTGTTACTATGATATGGTTACCAAGGTCCCATGATCATGTATGATCCCATATGCAACTCAGAATACCATCCTGGTACTTGAAACTTCATCTGGTGAAAAGAACTAGCCAGCTGGGATGCAGTCTCCACCATTTTTGGCAATTCCATTTAGACTGCCTATATAGATATGGCAGTTTCTACTGCATTATTTTTCCATACTACTCCTGAAATGGCCCTTAATTTTAGCTGTCTCTCTGTGTGTTTCCCCCCAAAACCCCTCTCCACTTTATCCTCCAATTCCACCCTAGCTTTCATCCATGTCTATCTATTCTATTTCCCTTTCCTAAGTATCTATCTGTTCCCTCTAGTCTCTTACTCTATACATACCCTCTGGGAATAGCAGGTTGCTTCTCATTGACTTAACAGCTAATATTCACATATAAATGAATACATACAATATTTGTCATTCTGGGTTTGAGATACCTCAGTCAGGATGATTTTTACTAGTTCCATCTATATGCCTGAAAATTTCACAATGTCTTTTTCTTTTTTAATGATTGAGTAATACTCTATTGTGAAAATGTACCACCTTTTTAAAATTCATTCTTCTGTTGAAGGACGTCTAAATTGTTTCTAATTTCTGTCAATTATGAATATAGCAACAATGAACATGTTTGAGCAGTTTTGTCTGTGGCAGGATAAAACATCCTTTGGTATATGCCCAAGAGTAGTATAGCTGGATCTTGAGCTAGATCAATTCCCAACATTCTGTGAAACTGCCACACGGATTTCCATAGTGGCTGTACAAGTGTGCACTCCCACCAGCAGTGGAAGAGTGTTCACCATATTCCACATTCTGCTCAGCGTGAGTTGTCATTTGTTTTGTTGATCTTAACAATTCTGATGGAGTTAAGATGAAATATCAAAACAGTTTGATTTGCATTGTCCTAAGGGCCAGTGGTGGTGTACATTATTTTATGTGTTTCTTAGCCATTTGAGTTTCCTCTTTTGAGAATTTTGTTTAGATCTGTACTTCACTTTTTAATTGAATTGTTCAGTTTGTTGATGTCTAGTATCTTGAATTCTTTATATATATATATATATATATATATATATATATATATATATATATATATATGATATTAGCCCTCTGTCCGATGAGTTAGTAAAAATCTTTTCCCATTCTGTAGACTGCCATTTTGTCCTATTGACAATGTCCTTTGCCTTACAGAAGGTTTTTAGTTTCATGAGGTCCCATTTATTAGTCATTGATCCTATTGCTTATGCTAAAGGTGTTCAATTCAGAAAATCTTTTCCTGTGCCAACAAGTTCAAGGCTATCACTAACTTTCTCTTCTCTCGGGTTCAGTGTATCCCATTTTATGTTTTTTTCTTTTTAATCCATTTTGACTTGACTTTTATGCAGGGTGATAAGTATGGATCTATTTACATTTTTCTACATACAGATATCCAGTTTGACCAGCAATATTTTTGAAGATACTGTCTTTTTTCTATCCTATTTATCAAAAAAGTCAGGTGTCCATACTTGTGTGGGTTTATGTGAGGGTCTTCAGTTTAAGTCCATTGATCAACATGTCTGTTTTTGTGCCAATACCATGCTGTTTTGTTTTGTTTGTTTCTTTGTCCCTGTGGCTCTGCAGTATAACTTGAAGTCGCTGATGGTGACACCTCCAGCAGTTCTTTTCTTATTCAAGATTGTTTTAGTTACCCTGGGTTTTTTATTTTTTTCATATGAAATTGAAAGTTGTCCTTTTCAGATCTGTGAAGAATGGTGTTGAAAATTGAAAAGAATCTGTAGATTGTTTTTTGTACATTTTACTATATTTTGCCATTTTTTACTATGTTGATCCTAACAATCCATGAGCGTGGAAGATCTTTCCATTTTCTGATATCTTCTTTAATTTTTATCTTCAATGACTTGAAGTTTTTTTTAACTTTTTATTCATTTTACATACCAACCACAGTACCCCCTCCTACCCTACATCCACTCTTCTAAAAGGGTAAGATCTTCCATGGGAAGTCAACAAAACCTGGTACATTAGGTTGAGGCAGGACCAAGCCCCTCCCCCATGCATCAAGGCTGAGCAAGGCATCCCACCATAGGGAATGAGCTCTAAAAAGAAAGCTCATGCACTGGGGAAAGATCCTGGTCCCACTGCTAGGAGCGCCTCTGTGGTGATATTGTATTCCCCAAAATATTGTGCACCCTAATAAACTTATCTGGGGTCAGAGACAGAACAGCCACAAAGGCTAGAAAATGGTGGCACTCACACCTTTAATCCTAGCACTCCAGAGGTAGAAATCCCTCTGGATCTCTGTGAGTTCAAGGCCACATTGGAAACGGCCAGGCATGGTGACACACGCCTTTAATCCCAGAAAGTGAGCCTTTAATCCCAGGGAGTGGTGGTAGAAAGCAGAAAGGTATATAAGGCGTGAGGACCAGAAACTAGAAGCATTTGGCTGGTTAAGCATTTGGCTGGTTAAGCTTTCAAGCTTCTAGCAGCAGTTCAGCTGAGAGCCATTTGGATATGAGGACACAGAGGCTTCCAGTCTGAGGAAACAAGATCAGCTGAGAAGTTGGCCAGGTGAGGTTAGCTGTGGCTTGTTCTGTCTCTCTGATCTTCCAGTGTTCACCCCAATACCTGGCTTCAGGTTTGAATTTATTAATAAGAACTTTTACGATTCATGCTACACCCCTCAAATACATCAAGCTACACAATTGTCTCCCACATGCAGATGGCCTAGTTTGGACCCATGCAGGCTCCACAGCTGTCTGTCTAAAGTTCATGAGTTCCCACAAGTTTGGTTCAGTTGTTTCTGTAGATTTCCCCTTCATGATCTTGACCCCTCTTGTTCATATAATCCCTTCCGCTTCTCTTTGACTGGACTTCCAGAGCTTGGCCTGGTACTTGATTGTGGATCTCTGCATCTGCTTCCATCAGTTACTGGATGAGGGCTCTATGATGACAGGGTATTCACCAATCTGATTACAGGGGAATGCCAGTTCAGGCATCCTCTCTGCTGTTGCTAGCTGTCTTAGCTGGGGTCATCCTTGTAGATTCCTGTGAATTTCCCTAGCACCATGTTCCTTCCTAACTCCACAATGGTTCCCTCTATCAAAATATCTCTTTCATTGCTCTCCCACTCCATCCCTGATCCAGCTGGACCATCCCATTCCCTCATGTTCTCATCCCTCATCCCCTCCCTTCTACTGCCCTCCCACTCCCAGTTTACCCAGGAGATCTCATCTATTTCCCCTTTCCAGAGCCATCCATGCATCCCTCTTAGGATCCTCCTTGTAAAAGCCTTCAACAAAATCCAACACGCCTTCACGATAAAGGTCTTAGAGAGATCAGGGATACAAGAAACATATCTAAACATAATAAAGGCAATTTACAGCAAGCCAACAGCCAACATCAAATTAAATGGAGAGAAAATCAAAGTGATTCTACTAAAATCAGGAACAATACAAGTCTGTCCAGTCTCTCCACATCTATTCAATATAGTACTTGAAGTTCTAGCTAAAGCAATAAGACAACAAAAGGAGATCACAGGGATACAAATTGCAAAGGAAGAAGTCAAACTTTTGCTATTTGCAGATGATATGATATGATTAAGTGACCCCAAAAATTCTACCAGAGAACTCCTACAGCTGATAAACAACTCAGTAATGTGGTGGGATACAGATTAAATATATATACATATATATATATATATATATATATATATATATATATATATATATATAATAAATGGACCAAGAAAGAAATCAGAGAAACATCACCCTTTACAATAGCCACAAATAATATAAAATGTCTTGGGGTAACTCTAACCAAACAAGTGAAAGCCCTGTATGACAAGAACTTTAACTCTTTGAAGAAAGAAACTGAAGAAGATATAAGAAAATGGAAAGATCTCCCATGCTCAAGGATAGGTAAGGTCAACATAATAAAAATGGTAATCTTATCAAAAGCAATCTACAGATGCCATGCAAGCTCCATCAAAATCACAACACAATTCTTCACAGACGTTGAAAGAACAATACTCAAATTCATATGGAAAAACAAAAAGCTCAGGATAGCCAAAAGAATCCTGTACAATAAAGGAACTTCAGGAGGCATCACCATCCCTGACTTCAAGCTCTACTATAGAGATATAGTAATAAAAACAGCTTAGTACTGGCATAAAAAGAGACATGTGGACCAATGGAATCAAATTGAAAACACTGACATTAATCAACACAGCTATGAACACCTGATTTTTGACAAAGAAGTCAAAACTGTACAATGGAAAAAAGAAAGCATCTTCAATAGCATAACTCAATGTCAACAGGTAGAAGATTACAAATAGGGCTGGAAAGATGGCTCAGTGTTTAAGAGCACTGACTGCTCTTTCAGAGGTCCTGAGTTCAATTCCCAGCAACCACATGGTGGCTCACAACCACTTGTAATAAAATCTGGTGCCCTCTTCAGGCCTGCAGGGACACATGCCTGCAGAACACTGTATACATAATAAATAAATAAATAAATAAATAAATAAATAAATAAATAAATAAATAAATAAAAGAAGATTGCAAATAGATTCATATCTATCACCATGCACAAAACTCAAGTCCAAGTGGATCAAAGACCTCAACATATATCCAGTTACACCAAACCCAACAGAAGAGAAAGTGGGAAGTAGCCTTGAACACATTGGCACAGAAGACCACTTCCTAAATATAATACTAGTAGCACAGACACTGAGAGCAACAATCAATAAAAGAGACCTCCTGAAACTGAAAAGCTCTGTAAGGCAAAGGACATGGTAAATAAGACAAAGCAACAGCCTACAAAATGGGAAAAGATTTTCAGCAACCCCACATCTGACAGAGGGCTAATCTTCAAAATATATAAAGAATTCAAGAAACTAGACATCAAAATAGCAAATAATCCAATTAAAAAATGGGGTACTTATCAAAATAGAGACTTCTCAAAAGAAGAATCTCAAATGCCAAAAGGAATTGATCAACATCCTTAGTCATCAGGGAAATGCAAATCAAAATGACTCTGAGACAATCATCTTACACCTGTCAGAATGACTAAAATAAAAAACACTAATGACAGCTTATGTTGGAGAGGATGTGGAATAAGGGGAACACTCCTCCACTGCTGGTGGGAGTGCAAATCATACAACCACCTTGGAAATCAGTATGGTGACTTCTCAGAAAATTGGGAATCAAGCTATCTCAAGACCCAGCTGTATTAATCTTGGGCATTTATCCAAGGGATGCTCATTTATATTACAAGGACACTTGCTCAGCTATGTTCATAGTGGCAATATTCATGATAGCCAGAACCTAGAAAAAACCTAGATGCCCCTCAACCAAACAATGGATAAAGAAAATGTGGTACATTTACTCAATGGTGTATTACTCAGCTGTAAAAAAAAAAAAAAAAAAAAAAAAAAAAAAAAAGCAATGACATCATGAAATTTGCAGACAAATAAATGGAACTTAAAAAAATCATCCTGAGTGAGGTAAGCCAGACTCAGAAAGATAAACATGGTACGTACTCACTCATAAGTGGATACTAGGTATAACGCAAAAGATAACCAGACTTGAAGTTTTTATCATACAAGTCTTTCACTTGTTTGGTTAAAGTTACTGCAATATATTTTATATTATTGAGGCTATTGTGAAATGTGTTGTTTCCCTGATTACTTTCTCAAACCATTTGTCACTTATATATAGGATGGCTACTTATTTTTGTGTTGATTTTGTATCGGACAACTTTGCTGAAAGTGTTTTTCTGCTGTAGGAGTTTCCTGATAGTAATTTGGTGTGGGAGGCACTTATGTATACTAGTCTATCATCTGCAAATAAAGATACTTCTTCCTTTCCAATTTCTAACACTTTAATCTCCTTCAGTTGTCTTATTGCTCTATTTAAGACTTCTAAGTACTATACTGATTAGGTATTAAAAGAGAGGACAGCCTTGTCTTGCTCCTAACTTTAGTGGAATTGCTTTGAGTTTTTCCCCATTTAATTTGATGTTGGCTATGGACTTGTTGTAAAATGCCATTATTATGTTGAGGTATGTCCCTTGTACCCCTAATCTCTCCTGTACTTTTATCATGAAGGAGTGTTGATATTGGTCACAGGTCTTTTCTGCCTCTAATGAGATGATCATGTGGATTTTATCTTTTAGTTTGTTTTCCTGCTGGGTTATATTTATTGATTTACATACTTTGACACATGCCTGCATTTCCAGCATGAAGCCTACTTGATTGGTGGATGATCTTTTTGATGTGTTCTTGGATTTGGTTTGCAAATATTTTATTCAGTATTTTTGCATCTGTGTTAATAAAGGAAATTAATCCATAATTCTCTTGCCTCTTTATATGATTTTTTTATCACTGTAACTGTGGCCTGAGAAATTTCTTTTGTGATGTGTGATAACAAAAGTTTTATGTGCCTCAGGTAAATATTTCTTGCCTTGTATTGAACTACTATCCACTTGTTCATTTTCTCTTTGGTCACAGGGAAACAAACCTTATGTATATCACAGCTACTTTAACTGTTTCTACTTTTGATCCTGACTCTTGATTTATTCCTATTTTCCTTAATATTTTTTAATATTTTATATTTGACCATTATTATAAATTAACTTCAATTCCTTGAATAAATGAAGAGTATAAAAAGTGATATTATTAAAAGACATATAAAACAAATTTTTTAAATGTTTAAAACTTTTAAAGTATATTCTGTGGCTTTTTTAATGGGTCAAGAAACAAAAACATGTTTGGCCTTATACTAAATTTCTTTTTTCTTCTTTTGTAGAAAATAGATTTCTTTTTTCTTACAATATATTCTGACTATGGTTTCTACTACCACTACTCTTCCAGGTCCTCCCTATCTCCCCTCCTACCTAGATCCAATCCCTTTCTGCCTGTCTTTAGAAAAAATAAACAGGCATCTTAGGTATAATAATAAAACAAAGTAAGATCAATAAAAAACAAACAAATCAGAATATCACAAAAGAACCAAACAATAAAAAGAGCCAAAGAAAAAGCTCAAGAAACACATACACGTGCAGAGACACACATGTTTGCACACACAGGAATCTCATAAAACCCCCAAACTGGAAGTCATAATATATACACAAAGAACATGTAAAGAGACAAAGTGGGGAAGAAACACTCAACTTGATATTGTGAGACAAAGAACCTCCAAAGAGGCTGTTGATTCCATTTTGTATTGATCATCTGCTGCTAGGAATGAGGCCTACCCTAAAAGAGTAGTTTGTTTCCCCAGTGAGACTCCTTGGAGAAAACTAGCTTTGCATTTGCATTGGCTGTCAATTGGAGATAGCTTCTGCATTAGAGATAGGGGCCTGGGTCCCTTTATCCTTTTTGCTTTGGCCCCCATCTGGCTTAGACCTATGCAGGCCCTGTGCATGCTGCCACAGTCTCTGTGAGTTCATATGTGTGGCAGCTTTGTTGTATCCAGAGGGCCTTGATTGCTTGGTGTCCTCTGTCCTCTCTAAATTTCTAAAAGAAGTAAGTAAGGTCCCTGATACCCAACATGTGAGAAATCAGGCACAAAAATAACAGGAGTCCTCAGCTACATAGTGAATCTGAGGCTAGCCTGGGCTCCATGAGCCCATGTCTCAAAAAGAAAACAGCACCCACCAGAAAGAAAACAAAGGTGGTTCACAGAAATCTTACTTTGAATTGCTCTCATCCTGGAGTAAGTACCCATTAGTTGAGGACTTTGCTGTTTGGCTGGGGTTGTAAATATATTTTTGTTTCTAAGCTACATAGCAAAATTTATTTTTCAGAAAATGCCCACTACAGATGTACATTCCTAAGTATTTTGTACCTTATTGTAGAGATTTTCTTCGAAAGTTTTGTTGTATGCTTATTTAACTGAATGGAGTTTTTGGATGATATCATCATATGACTTTTCATATGTCAAATAAATATTTTACAGAATAAAAATTATATATATAATAAAAGTTTATAATAGTTAAACAAAATTTTCTATTTATTTATTTATTCTTTGTCTTTCACATCATGCATCTCCATCCCATTCATTTTCCCATCCCTTCATATCTACCTTCTGCCCTTTCAACCTCCCCAAAAAAATAAATAAATAAAATTTAAGAGAAAAAAAGAAAAAAAAAAGAGAGAAAGAAAAGGGGAAAAAAATCTCATCATGGAAGCTGTAGTGTGACACAGTGAGTCACAAAGTAAACCCTTTCATCCATATATCTTTACTTGCAAGTGTTCACTGCAAAGACTCATTGGTCTGCTTTGAGGCCTCTGGTTTCTGCTATACTATCGATGCTGGGCCCTCACTAGAACTCCTCTTGGTTATCCTGCTGTTGCCCTGTGTTGTGGGAATCCTGCAGCTTTGGGTCTGCACGACCCGTCTCTTAACGTGCTCTGGCAGATCACAGATGGAGGGGATGCTGGAGTGGACCAACACTTAACACTGGTTCTGGGCCTGGGTAGTTGCAGGGGTTTGTCGGCCTGCCAGCTCTCCCTTGTCCTCACCACCAGGGTGACCTCTCCAGCATTGTCCTAGTAAGTTCAACCCCTTTTGGGGATGAGCAAGGGGCCGGGCCAGTTTACAGCTTTCATGTCCCCAGGGTCGGATCTCCCACACCTACACCTTCAGGGCCAGCTCTACTGTGTTGCCCAGGCATGGCATGGGGCCACTCTCCTGAGTCCTGCAGCTGATGGGGGGCAGGGGCAGCTCTCGAACCAGCCTAGGGCATTGGTGGGTGGGGGATGCCGCCACAGGACAGATGAGTAATGGGGACAGCTCTCCCATGCTTACAACTATGGGACTGGCTCACTCAACACCTCCACCAACAGGATTGGCTCCATTGTGCTGCCCAGGCGAGGTGCAGGCCCTGCTCTCCTGAGTGTTGCACCTGGTGGGGGACAGGGGCGGCTCTCCTGCCCTTAGGACCTCAGGGTCAGTTCTCCCTTGCCCATGCTGCCACATGATAGAGGAGTAATAGGGACAGCTCTCCCATGCTCACAACTTTGGGGCTGTCTCACTCACACCTCTGCCAACAAGATTGGATCTATTGTGCTACCCAGATGAGGTGTACTGCCCAGGTGAGGTGCAGGGCCTGCTCTCCCGAGTATTGTAGCTGGTGGGGGACAGAGGCTGCTCTGCCACCCTTAGACCTCAGGGCCAGCTCTCCCATCTGCCTCAGGAGTTGATGGGCTGGGATCTCTTCCCCCACCCATGCCACCATACAGGAGATGAGGGGCAGCGCCAGGTCTCCCCATGGTCAGCTCACCTAGTCAACAGGGTCAGCTCTGCTGGGCTGCCCTGTTAAGGCACAGGTCCCACTATCCCAAGTGTTGCAGCTGATAAAGGGATCAGCTCCCTCAACGACTAGGGGTGGTAGAGATCATGGGGGAGGGCATCTTTCCCTCTTCCCTACCACCACACTTTGGCTGAGGGAGGCAGTACCAGCTATGCCCATCTCACATGCTCTGGTCTGGCTTACCCATGCACCTGTCCACAAGGTCAACTCTACTATGCTGCCCAAAAGAGGCAGAGGGCACATTCTCCTGAGCGGTGCAGTTGGTTAGGAGTTGGGTCAGGTCTTCCACCTGCTACAGGTCGTCAGGGGCAAGGGGAGGTGTCTTTCCCTCACCACAAGGCAAGCATGGCCTGCTCTCCCCTTTTCCCACCCTCAGGACTAACTCACCCCTGCCCTGTGAACAGGGCCAGCTTTATCATGTTGCCCAGATGAGGTGTAGGACCCTCTTTCCTGAGTACTTCAGACAGTGAAGGGCAAGACCAGTTCTCCCTAGTGTTGTAGCCAGTGATGGGGAGGGGACAGGGGGGCAGGGCTAACTCTGTACAACCCTTCTTTTCAGGCCTTCAGCAGTATCAGGAGCCACAGCGGCAGATATGGAAACTATGATTGCAACAAGGTCATGAACCTAGACATGGGCCCCAGCTTCAGCCTAGACCCAGACATCACCATGGCCCTTGTCTGGCGTGTGTCACCCTACTCCTCACCACTTTCACCTCCTCAGATACGCCTCTGTCCACAGGACATAAACATTCTGGCTCTCTGGCTCTCTGCCATAGTGCACCATAAATTTGCTCACTATAATAGTGCCTGTCTGCCCAGCGCCACGAGTTGGCCTCGTGTCCATCATGGCCTTGGACAAGACACTGCTTCCAAGAATTATAATGGTGCCCAACTGCCTGGCTCCAGAAGCAGGCACGTGGGTGAAATTCTTCTCACCCCAAGTCTAGTGACCTGGGGCGATGGCTTAAAGATTTTTTTTAAGTGATTGTATTCTGTGTCTTTTATAAGGTACAAGAAAAGAATTTAACTTAATATAGTAAATTTCTAAAGCAGGAACTAAAAGTTCCTGAGACCTAACTGTCCCACTGAGGTAAGTTCAAGTGAACTTAAAATACTTGAAAACTGAATACAGACATGCATCAAGAAGATTATCAACAAACAGCAAATATGTTGGCTTTATCCTCGAGATGCAGGGATGGCTCAACATATACAAGTCAATAATGTAATAAATCATGTAAATTGACTTACATACAAAACCACATGATCATCTCAATAAAGGCAGAAAAGTCTTTGATAAAATCCAACATGCCTTCATGATAAAAATCCTAGAGAGAATAGAACCAGAGGAAACATACTTCAACATAACAAAACCTACATGTGAACAGCCCGCAACCAATATCATCTTAAATGAAGAAAAATGTGAGGCAATATCAGTGAGATAAGGAATGAGACATGGATGTCCTTGACCCCTACTCCATTTTAATAGTGTGCTTGAAACACTAGCTGAAAAAAATAAGACAAGGAAATTAAAGGGATTTAAAGTAGGGGGTGTGTGAAACTATCCTTATTTGCAGATGATCTAATAATACATTTTAAAAATGCCAAAAGTTCTGCCAAAAAACATTTATAAATGATCAACAATTTCAGCAATGTGAAAAGATAATCAACTTGTAAAAGTCAATAAATAGCTTTTTTATACACCAAGCTTTTCTCTATATATAGCTTTCTCTATATACAGCAAACATGTAGAGAAAGTAACCACAGACTTCCTTGGCATGTGCCTAAAGAGCTCCCATTTATAATAACCCCAAAGAAAACAAAATGTCTAGGATTAAACCTAGCTAATGAGGTGAAAGACTGCTACAACAAAAACTTCAAATAGCTAAAGAAAGACACCAGAAAATGAAAAAATGCCCCATGCTCATGAGTTTGTAGAATTAGTATTATGAAGATGACCCTTCTACCAAAACCATTTACAGATTCAGTGCAATCTCAATCGAAATTGCCATCTCACTCTTTACAAAAATGGAGGGGAAACTATTCTAAAATGCATATGGAAACACAAAAGACCCTGGAGAGCCAAAACAATCCTGAGCAAAAAAGAGGCATTCTGGGGAGATTAGTATTCTAGACTCAAAGATATGTATATGTAGACCAATGGAACAAAATCAAAGACCCAAACATAAGTATGCGTAATAACAACCATCTAATATTTAACAAAAGTGCCAAAAATATACACTGGAGAAAAGACAGCATTTTCAACAAATAGTTTTGGGAAAAACATGATGTACACACATGGGAAAATAAAATTAGACCCATATCTACCATCTTGAACAAAACACTAACTCTAAGTGGATCAAAGACATAAATTTGAAATGTCAAACACTGAAACTACTAGAAGAAAGTATAGGGAGTAGACTACATGATACAGGTACAGAAAAGGAATTCCTAAGTAGGACTTGATATGCCCAATAATTGAGGCCAACAATTGACAAAAGTCGGACACATAATATAAAAACTCCAGCAAAGTAAAAGAAACAATAAATTGAGTGAAGATAAAGTCAACAAAATGGGATAGAATCTCTTCCAGCTATACATCTGATATCCAGAATATATAAAGGACTCAAAAAGCAAAGAGTCAAAAAAGAAAATGACCTTTTCACAAAATGGCCTGGGATATGAACAGGATGTTCTCAAGTTAAGAAATAAAAATGATTAAGAAATATCTCAAAAATGTTCATTGTCCCTAGCAATTAGGGAAATGAAAATCAAAACAGCTTTGAGATTTCAACTTACTCCATCCAAAATGACAATAATCAACAAAACAACCAACAGCAAGTACTTGAGAGTATGTGGGGGAAAGGAAACCTTTGCTAACTACTGGTGGGATTGCAGACTAATAGAGCCATTCTGGAAATCGGTGTGGAAAAGCTGAAAATAAATCTATCATATGACTCAGATATACCAATCCTCAGCACATTCCCAAAGGACTCAACATACTACTTCATAGGTAATTTGACCAGCCATGGGTATTGCTGCTCTATTCACAACAGCAAGGAAATGTAAACAATCTAAATGTCCTACAACCAAGAAATGGTTAATGAAATGTGGTACATATATGCCCTGGAATACTATTCAGCTGTAAAAGAAAAAAAAAAGTAAGATAAAATTTGCAGGTAGATGGATGGAACTAGTCAAGATCACCTTGAGTGAGGTAGCCCAGATCCAGAAAGACAAACATTGAACATTTTCTTTCATCTACAACTCACAGCTACAACACTTCAGGAAGTAACTGTAGACACCAGGAAATTAAAAGGAGATTGTGGGGTGGGGGTGGGCAATACAAAGGAGAGTAACAAACTATAAGTGATTTAAAGAGGGAAATAGGAAACACTGGGGGACCTTAATCAGCCAGTGGGAGGGAGGTAAATGTAGAAGAAGGAAAGAGGAAAGTAAAATAACAGTAAGGATGTCTGACAAAAGTCATAAGGAATCATTTCGTAAGTCTGTGTATACATATACACTTGAAATGAAATCTTCCTATCTGGACTGACACTACTCCCTCAAAGTGCCATTGACTATCTAAAACAAAGTCCCAACACCAAGCATGAGAAGCCCCTTTTGTAGTTGTTGGTCAGGGTTGTTCAAAAGACCCCCAAAACATTATAGTCTATTGCTGTTTCCTTAGTTGCCTCCCAGGAGCACAAGGTAAGTCCCATGACCTCAGACATAGAGCCCAGAGGCTGAGCTGTATCTGACCTGATAGCCTCCTCCTTGAGGACTAACTTTCCTATTACCAGAAGGTCCCATGGAAGCCTCCAAAGAAACAAAGAAACCAATAGCACTACTCAGATGTGATGCCTGTGAACCCTAGCAGCTATTCACCTGGGATAACGACCTTTGAGTGCAGTACTGGTGCATATACCCCGTCAGTAACTGACAGCTTGATAACTGGACTGATAGCCTGCTCAACAAGAGAGAAATCATGCCTAGTACTAGAAACCCAGTCAACTACCCAGAGATAGTGAAATCACAGATCTTGGAGGAGAACCTTTAACTGCCACTTTAGTAAACAAATAGTTCCAAACTACACTCTAAATATTTGTCTTTATATCCACAGGAAAGTGTAGTTCTCAGTGATGAAGGAGATCATTAGAGAAAGCCACAACCAAACAAAATGCAGATAACAAGAGTCTGTGTGGTAGCCAGTTCAAAGAACCCACAATTCTTGTACTCAAGACTTGAGGGATCATTGCAAGAGAGGACAAGGAAAGATTGTAAGATTCAGAGGAACAAGAAGTTGGCTGTGATCGCAGCACTTAAGAGGAAGAGACAGGTGAAGCTCTGAGTTCAGGGCTAACCTGATCTACAAAGTGAGTTTCAGCACATCCAGAACTACACAGAGAAACCCTGTCTCAAAAAGCAAAAAGAAGAAAGAGGAGGAGAAGAACTAAGAGGAAGAAGTTTGCTGTGAGGTGGTATCTCCCAGAAATATCAGAGAAGCTACACCCGAGGTGCCTTATCAACATGACTGCCTAAACAGTACCAGTACCTGAACAATGACAACACCAACGGACATAGTAACATGAAAGGGGGAAATCTCAGAAGGACTCAGTCCTAGACAAAGAACTACAGGCAACTGGGGAATGCTGAGAGCAGGAGAAATGATCTTCCTCAGGCAAGAGCCCCTAATGGTCAGCCCTGAGATCATATACATGCAGGTAACATTTTACAATCTGAGCAGGTTGCATTTATGTATTTAGTAATACTTGTATGTATTGTTGTGATATATATGTGTGTATGATATATATGTGATATGTGTGTGTGTATGATATATATAATCACAACAATTGAGAACAAAAAGGCCATGAATTTGAGTGAGAGCGAGGAGGTACCATGAAAGTGGTTGGAGGGTGGAAAGGGAATGGGGGAAATGATGCAATTATAATTTAAAATAAAAACGTGTTATACATTAAGTGCTTCAAAATTCTACTTGTATGATTCTGTAGCTCAGTAAACTACAATAAATAAATAATTTCTATTCTGGTGGGATACACAATAAAATAATTATAGGATATTTCTCCAGTGCTCTTCAATAGTGTTTTGTCTGTTAATATTATACTCTTCAGTTCTGTGCCAGCATCTATTTCCAACGACATCCCAGGCTCAAGAATAAAAGAAAAGTTCTAGTCACATGTGTCGATCCAAGAACAGAAACTCTCCTGGTTGAGCTAAACAGTCATCCCTGTCACCTTTCCAGACACTGTCTCTTTGTAACTTGCACACATCCCCATAAGTCTTGTTTTCTTCACTACACAAACTGAGATGTTTTGGTATATCCACTAATTCAGATGGCAGCCTGCTTCACAAAGCCAGAGAAGAATGATAAAGTTACAGGTTTTCATTCAAAGTAAAAGAATTTTCCATGGTAAAGAAGACTCATAAGTTTCATATTTCCCTGTAATAAAGATGAAAATCATGTTAAACTCCAAATACACTTATCTAATTACATCAGGAAATACTGTTCAGTGTTTGCTGATAAAATGTGTTGTTGTGCTCACAGAGAGCCAAAACAAAGTGAGGATGCAACATTCTAATTACAAAAAAGGCAATCGGTAAAATGGTTGTATGCTTTAAACTGCAATAAAAATTAATAAAATTATGTAAATACAAACACAGTTAGTGAAAATATGGTACTCTAATTTTAGAGAAGCCATGGAACATAATGACTCGAGAAACTTCAAACCATTTTTAACCTCATTCTCCTCACAGAGACAAGACTAATGAGAAAACGTTTGTCTAAAAGGCTAATATTTGCTTTAATAGATTTACTTCACTGATCTAGTCTGAAAGCCACCCCATTTCCTTTTGGCAGTGAGGGTAAAATCCAGACTAAATGAATATGTAAGCACAAAATTTCCTTCCATGAGCATTTTGCAATCTCCCAGATAAGTCACTGTTGATACATTCATAACTGTTGTAATGGCCTTACTCTACAGAATCCTCTTATTATGCAAGAGCCAGAGGACACGTGGAACCCCTTTACTGTATGCTTTCCAAGTTATGAGAAAAAGGATGCACCACCCATCACTATGTACACAGCGAACATGATTTGACCTCTGTGATCAAGTCCATGCTATAACCAGGTGCCTTGTAATAGGTTATTATCATACCTGGTACTTAGTGATTCTCCACAGTGGTCTTTGTCCTGTACTCATTTTTCATCCTGAAATCCCTTCATAGCATTTGTGTTGACTCAAGAAATTCAGTGTCTTTAAAATTAACCTTAGGAATATATATTCTATTAAGTTTTTGTATAATTTAAACATGAAACCCATTATTAAAATTCATATAACCTACCCCTACACTTTAATTATTTAAATTAATGTTTTCATTGGCTATGACAGTAATCAGTAAGACAATAAGCTTTCTAACTTTCATCACTTAAGACATAAATATGGCTTTAAACCAGACAAGCAATCTCAAAACCCTTCAAACACTGTATCTCTGAATAATCTGAATAAATGCCATATTCTTTACCAACAGTTTTCAATGATAAATGCACTTATTCTCAATACACTTACTCGGTGATTTATAAAGAGACCAGCGATGATTTTAAGAGGTCCTTACTTGCTTTAGTATGCAAGAAAAAGTATTACTTCAAGCCTGGAAATATACAATGAAGAGTATATCTTTCATTTCGTTCTGATTTTTTTTTGTAATCTACTATGGGTTAATATAAGGGCATATATCTTCTGTATCTCTCCATAGGGGAAGTCTCCTCTAAGGATTATATAAAAAGTATACCAGATGCAGGGGATGTGAATTTACTCCAGCAAATTTGTAACAAATACACAATAGAAAATATATATGTAATTTTTGGAATGAAAATTAGCAAGATTTTTATTTTCAACCTTTTTTCAGGATGCAATTATGTCAACAGTGAAGGACTTAATCAATACAAATATATAGTCATTTTTATTTTTTAGATGTTTCTTTTAAAACTTCAAATATCTAATGCATAGTAACAAAATTAGAGTCATATTTAAAACACCCCTACTCAACATCAAAATGATAAATATTGCATGGCATCACACATCTGTCCTTTGTAGTGTTTTCTTGTAATGCAGGACAGTGCTGCATCTCAGCAAACCAATTCAAACATGAGCTTCTCTACAGAGCAAAAGCTCTTGTCACTGTTTGTGATTATCTAATGGTATATGGTCCAATCATAAAGGACAGCTGACAGGCTGGTATAAGAAATGGATTTTCTTCCTCCTCCTGACACATCAGTGTAAAGCCCCCTGCTGTAATGTAGAAAATCTTTTATGCAAAAAGAATACACCATCTTTCGGCACATGATTACAAATCAGAAGATTCTGATTAGGTTTTATAGTGCATTTTTAAAAGAAATACTCATACAAAATTGCACAGAGCAAACTAGATCTGGGCTTATGCCACATCATCCCCTTTTAGTCATTCTGTGGCTTCAGACAAACTTCCTTTTTCTGAAATACCTCATTCACCATCTTTGAAATGGGATTGGAAATTATAAAATGTTTCCTTACTAAAATAAGATGAAAATTAATAAATACTTATTAAGAAGTTTAAGTCTATGAATAGACATAACACCACTCAGGGTATGTTCAGGAAATGTTATCTGGTCAAATGTTAAAGAAATGATCACCATACTAACAGCCCTAATCAAAAATAAAGCAAACATTTTATACAAAGGGTAATATCTCAAATATGTATTGAAATATTGAAGAAATGTTGCCTAAATAAAAACATTTTTCTTCTCCTTGGTGCAAAGAGATCAAACAGCAACTCATTGACAAGTCCATGAAGAACACCACCTGTAGCAACAATCATCCACGAGGGCCCATTTCTCATCTGATTCTCCCAACTTCTCTGTCAAGTAAGCACGATTATTAATGCACGAGGAAGCTGGGGCCTAAAGAGTGTTTTTACAGTTTGCTAATCAAAATATTCAGGGGCAGAAACATGCTCCTAACTTTTTAAGAACTCAGGTTGCTAAAACAGAGGCATCTTCTGTTTGCACCCTTAATGACAGTACTGCGCTATTACGTATTTATTTCCTTGTGGAGGTAGCCAATATGTATGGGAAAGGTGGAAGTGTGAATAAAAACAGAATTTTTTAAGCTGGAGAAGAGACAAAGATCAGGACAGCTGGGACAAGCTGCCTTGATTCTCTCCATAAAACACAAAGGAGAGTGACTGTAATGGGAGAGAGACACTTAGGTGAGTTGAGGGGCAGGTGGGGAGGGATTGTCAGAGCAGGCAGCAGGCGGTCCTGGGCCTCACTGAAATTGGTGTGAGAATCAAGGAAGAATGAGAAAAGGATCAGGCAGGTGGGCTTCCCCAGGGAGACCCAAGTACGATTAGACCAATAATAGAGACAAGGCAGAGGTTGGAAGGAAAGCTGGAGGCACGCTAGTCACCTGGGAAAGGGACCACAGAAGGGAAGAGGCACTAATGAATGTGATTTATGTGAGTTCATGTTCATGAGGCTGTATAAATGCAAGTTGTTATTGCTTGAGGAGTCTTCATTCACCAGAAAGAGTTACATAAGAGAGACCTAGGAATAAGATATTCTGTGCAAATTAACTGAGGTTGCTATTCTGTGGCTAAGAACATCCTGCCTCTGTATCCCATTACCTACTCTGGGGTGGTCAGAGAATGGATTAATGATACTTTTCAGAAGTACAGAGAGAAATCTTTGCAGTATACCCTGACAGCATCGAAAGTGATATTGAGGTTTTTAAGAAACAAGGAACTTCCTCTGCCTCCTAACAAGATGAGGATGCAACAGGAGCTCTAAAATGGAGCCTTGAACTAGAGGGAAGCCCCAGGAGAAGCAGGTCTGGATGGGAGTGCTCATAGCAGACACATTTGAGTTATTCACTGAGGGCACCACAGTTGAATAAAATGCAAAGTTTTACTCCTTGTATGCTTATGTTTCTTGAATAGGAGTCTATAGTTCATTTCCAAGAATCTGAGAGTTTTTGTTAATAGGTACTGAAATCCTTTCAGAGGTTATTTAATTCTTTATAAGGGACTGCATATGTCCAAAGGCCCTCCTGTAAAAATACATTGTAATATTATGAATAAAAAGTATATATAAATGTAAATAGTTCTTGTTGTACCTTACAATGAGAAGAGAACAGAAAGAACACAAGTAACGTGAAGGAAGAGTGGAGAGGATAGAGCAAGAAGGTTTAAGTAGGATGGAATGAGGGTGGGTAGAGTACAGGGAGGGATAAATCACGCTAAAGACATTTGAAAAAGCCATATGGAACTCTATCACTGTACAAGGTTCCAAAAAACTATACATGCACATGCACCCAAAAAAAAGTTTTTAAGGAATAACCTTATAATCGGAGAAACAATGCCTTTCTCAGACACTGTAGGCTATCGAATAAAATACACAGTGCCAGAAATGGGCTATCTCTTTTGGAATTGTTCATCAATGAGATCCTGTAGGCTCTCAAACCTTACAAACTCTTGCCATTGCTCTTGGTTACCCTCCTGAATTTGGGAGTAAGACCCAATTGCTGAAAGCACCCTGTACTTGACTCATATAACATGGAGAAATCAAGTTGGTACTCATCTGGAAGCCTCAGCCCTACTGGATAGCTTTCACAGTGATAGAAGGTGGTAGATATGCTACCAGGAAAGATAATCAATCACTAGTCTTACCCAGCTGTGAACCCTGTTGGTTACAATAATGACCAGCCTGGCAAGACATGCCCACTGGTGCAATATGACATGAAAGTTCTGAAAGTAAACAACCACCTTATCCTTGAATTTAATGCCCATTCCACAAAATGGAGCTCATGTCCGTCACCATGAGTGAGGCCAAGAACCAGAGACTAGGTAGGTCATGAGCCTTATAGGGGAACATAGTATTAAACTGTCTCCTAATGACTTATTGTTATCCATAGATTAGTGCATCTCTCAATGCTCATCAGAGAGTTTCTTGTTACGATAGATGTTGATCAGCACAGAGTACATAATCGGCTAACATGCGGTGAATAAAAGTGAGTAATGGTCAGCCCTAAATGGGACATCCATATTATATCCCCTATTCCAAAAGCTCAGGACTCATCAAGGAAGACTGAGAGAGTCAGAGATGGTGGACGACTACAAGGAAGCAGCATTTTCCAGACACAATGGGGCAGTTGTGTATATGACCTCACCCCAACTATGAGTGCCTGCACAAGACTTGCCCAAGATTGAGCCAGAAAAATTCCAGATTGGAGGAGGCAGGTGTTCAAGAAGTCTCATCTGTAGCTAGGAAGCTATTAACAATTAATGGCTGCTGGAGAAAGATTATATTCATTAAAACATAATCTGTCCTTAAAGATAATGATAATAGCCTGATTCAGTTTTGCTACTTTTCTGTGGAGTGTGTTTTTGTTTTGTTTTACAGTCTCTCAATGACCCTGTGCTGGCTACTTTTTTGTCAAACTGTCACAAGCTAGAGTCATCTTAGAGAAGAGAACATCAACTGAGAAAATGTCTCCATAAAATTGAGCTGTAGTAAAGCCTGTCAGGCATTTTTCTTAATTTGTGGTTTATATAGAAGGTCCCAGCACATTGTGGTGGTGCCACCCATGGCAGATAGTCCTGGGTGAATAAGAAAACAGGATGAGCAGGCCATAAGGATCAAGGCAGTGAGCAGCACTCCACATGGCCTCTGTATCAATTTCTGCCTCCAGGTTCCTGCTCTCTTTGAGTTCCTGTCCTTACTTCCCTCAGTAATGCACTGTTATCTGGAAATGTAAGCAAAATAAACCCTTACCTCCCCAGATTGCTTGTGTTATGGTGCTTTATTACAGCAGTAGAAACTCTAGCCAAGACAGAAAGTCATACCAAGTCATGGAGTATTGCTATGATAGACCTGAACATGTGCTTTTAAGGTGATTATGGAAGTACTTTGGAACTTTGGGCTAGAGGCCACTGACATTCAGACTTGGCAAGCTATTGTGGGAACTTGGGGGACAATGTTGAGAGCAATACAGATAGTAGAGACCTGGGCTGTGAGGTTTCAGAGGGAAGAAAAGACTCTACTGGGGCCATTTGTGTAATATTTTGTGTTAAGAAACTGTAATATTTCATTAGCAGAAGCTGAAAAATCAGCTGTAATTAACAAGAGATCAGCACCACCACTGGAGTAAAACATTTTTTTTTTTTTACTGAGACCATGAATTCTGGTCACCTGCAGAGGAGAATCAGCTGTGGTTAAAAAGAAACCAGAATCACTTAGGCAGAAACTTCCCAGGAAGTGTTTCCTTGGGGTCAACACACAGAAGCTGCAGATCAGAGACCACCATCTCTATACTTCATGATGACTACCCTACTTGATAAGTCTTCCAGGCGGTACTGGATTTGAAGTCATGAAGAGGACATGAAGGGCTGCTGAGAGGCCAAAAAAGGACATTGGTGAATGTAGAGACTCAGTTGAAGTAGAAGCTTCAGGATCAATTGGAGGCTTGGCACATATAAGAGTTAGAGTTCCTGAAGAGAGCCCAGGGGAGGTTATTGGTGAAAGTCTAACCCAGTCGCAGCAGAACACCCCAGAATTTTGGAGATGCCAATACCATAAGGTTGTTGGCAAAGACAGAAGCAGCCATGGAGTAAAGACAGTGTATTCCTAAGAAACAAGATGCTTCTGCTTTGGGTGGCAGAACCAGAGAAAAGGAACTATTGTGGAAATTCTCTGGAACTCAGAGGATCATGATAGGGGTTCCAGAAGTCCAAAACTGAACTTTATACTCTTAGACTTTTGTTTTGCTTGGATTCAAATATGACTGTGCCCTTATTCTTCCCTCTCAAAGTAATAAAATATGTAACTTTTTTTTAATTTTACAGGAGCTCACAGTTAAGACACCTGGGATTTTTCAAATACTTTGCAACTTTTAAAGAGAGTTGGGAATTTTATAGAGACTTGGGATATTTTAAAGGCATTGGATATTTTAAAGAGACTGAAATTGTAAAATGAATGAAAACATTTTTCAATAAAAAATAAAAATAATTTTAAATTAATAAATAAAGCATTTGAATTTTTAAAGATGGGATTTTTAAGTTATGTTGTTTTATATTGTGATATTAATATGCCATCTTGGGGACAAATGAGAAAGGAAAGGTTATAGTTGAATAGCTATGTGTTCATGTATCAAGTTAACAAGAAGTTAATTGTGCTGAAAAGTCTGTTGACAACATGACATAATCTAAAGTAATATGAGCGAAGGAAACTTCAACTGAGAAAATATCTTCACAGTATTAGTTGTCCCTCTCCATATTCCCTCCTTCACCATGTTCTCCCAGCCCCCTGTCCATTTAATCCTCCTATTCTAGTTTCCCTTTTATCACTTTATAACTCTATGTTCTATTTCCCCTTCCTTGGAAGATCTCATCATCCTTGCTATTCACTTACTAGCTTCCTAACCTCTATGATTATTCAAATTTAATTGCACAAATATAAAGCTTAAAAGTTAACATCAACACATAAGAGAAAACATGCAATATTTGTTTTGGGGGGGCTCTTGGTTGCCTCACTCAGGATAATTGTTTCTGGCTCCAGCCATTTAACTGAAATTTTCACAATTTTCTTTTTTCTTAACAGCTGAATAATAGTCTATTGTGCAAACATACCACATTATTATTATCCATTCATCAGATAATGGGCATCTAAGCTATTTCCAATTCATGACTATTATGGATAGAGTAGTGATGAGCATAAGCAAGTATCTCTGTAGTAGGATGTAGGATCCTTTAGGCATATGACCAAGAGATATAAAAACCTACTATTGTAGAAGCTTCCTAAAATATATGAAAGGAATTTAAATGTAGTCAACATATAATGGGGGAGACAATGCCCCAACTAGACATCTTATACCACCAACTAAAACCTCCAATGACAAGAATGTGTTACATCTTCTTGAGTCATTTGTCAAACGGGTCCCATAGAATCCCCAAAACATCAAAAGCTATTGTCAAGGCTGTTAGTTACCCACCACAAGCTGAGGACAAGACCCTGTTGCTGAAGACACCATATGTTTATGTCATAGAACATGGAGAAATAAAACTAGTACTTAACTGGAAGCTTCAGCCCTACTTACTGGTGTTTCATAGTTCTATCACATGCTGTACATGCTACCAGAGGAGAAAAGCAATCTTGAATCTTACCCAGCTATAAACCATGTGAGCTACAAGAATTACCTACCTGCAAGATAACACAGGTACAATAGTGATACATATGTTTTGGATGTAACCAATCACTTTTTGTTATTGATTTAAGGCCCATTCCATCAAATGAAACCCATATCAGACACTGGAAAAAGCAGCCAAGAACCTGAGACTAGCTAGGTTGTGGGCCTTAAGGAAAAACCTACTACTTTTATTCTGCTAAAAAAAATACAGAAATAAAATGGCTTCTAATGATATATTGCTATATCCATAGATCAGTGCATTGCTCAGTCCTCACCCAAGAAGCTTCTTGCAGTAGATGGTAATTATCACAAAGACCCACAACTGGATGATGTGCAGAGTAAGAGACTTTGGAACACTAAGCCCTAAATGGAATGTCTTTATAAAAATCCTCCCCTCGAGGCTCAACAATCTATGCAGAAGAGGACATAGAGAGATTGTAAAAGTCAGAGGTGGTAGATGATGCCAAGAGAACAACACCTTCAAGACAAGTACTGATAAACATATGAACTCACAGAGACTGTGACAGCATTCACTAAACCTGCACTGATTCAAACCAGACAAAATCCGAACAGCAGGAAAGGAACGTGACCACAAAGCACCACCCTTAGCCATGAAGCTATTTGCAATTAATACCTGATGGGAAAGGGAAAACCAGTTTTCTCCCATGGAGTATCACGAAGTATATCAACCACATTCCAGGGTAGTCCTCATGCCCAGGAACAGTTAACCAACATGAAGTGGACTCCATGTTTTGTATAATTTTTATGTTATTTTGACTTGGTTTAGTACTTTTATCTTATTATTTTTGTTTGTTTTGATTTTTGTCTTTTTAGCTTTTGTTTTTAGAGAAAGAAAGATCAAAATAACATTAATTTTTGCATGGGGAAGTAGGAATTATCTGATGATTTGGAGAAGAGGAAAAAATATAACAAAAGTTAAATAAAAAAGAAGTTAATCATAAAAACAAAATGAAGAAAACCAAAAAAGAAAAAAAAAAGAAGGAAATGTCTCCATAAGATCGAGCTATTGACAAGCCTGTCAGTCATTTTCTTAACTGATTGATGTAGGTGAGCACAGGTCACTGTGGGCAGTGCCATCTTTGAGCAAGTAGTCCTAGGGTGTATAAGACAGAAGGCTGGGCAAGCCATGAGCAACAAGACAGCAAGCAGCATTTTCCTGTGGCCTCTGTTTCATTTTCTGCCCTGACTCTCCTCAGTGGTGATACTTTTACCTAGAAATGTAAGCAAATAAACCCTTCCCTCCCTAGGTTGCTTTTGATCATGTCGTTTTATTACAACAATAGAAACCCTAACTCGGGCTGGAGAGATGGTTCAGGGGTGGAGAGCACTGACTGCTCTTCCAGAGGACCCAGGTTTAATTTCCAGCACCCACATTTGTCTGTAACTCTAGGATCCAACACCCTCATGCAGACATACATGCAGGCAAAACGCAAATGGACATAAAGTAAGTAGATTATTTTTAAAAGGAAACCCTAACTAGGACAGTCTATGACCAGAAATCAGCATGTCCTTAAGTGAGGGACCACAACACACTGATAGCCAGCAACATGCTCATAGGCACAGTACTTTCTCACTAATACTTAATATGCTGTGCCTGACGCTCTTCATTATTTTAACTTCAGAAAAAAAAAGCAAAAATTACAAGAAAATGTAAAGATAAGTCTATGAAGCACTAATACAACAGGTTGCTCTATTGGAACTGGTCCTTACAGCCAAATAATAACCAAAGTAAATTAAAATATTCCAAGAACAATGACTTGAGTTGACTAGATTCATCCGCTGTGTTGAGAAGTGCTAGAAGTCTGATTCATCTCCAGGTATCTTCACTGAAACCAGAATGATAGCCAAAGAAAGAACCCATTATTATCTAAGTTTAAAGTCTCCTCTGATGTTTCAGATAATTTGTATATATTCTGGAGAAAAAAATGTTCTGAATCTTTAAAGAGATCCTTTCAAACTTAATACAGAGAATTGGGAGGGTCAAGGTTACACATAAAACATAAATCCCAAATTAAGGAAAGTTGCCTACAACTGGGGCAATATCAAGGTTCATAAAAACTTGGGATTATAAAAATATGGGTCTCCTTCAGAAAAGAAATTAATTATTAAAGAAAGGTATACAAAATGTGAATACCTTCAAATGATGCTAGTGGGGTCCAAGAATATGAAAGGCAATGAAGATTAAGCATCATTTGCTTCACAATAAATTCAACTCTTAGAAGGGGTTAGAAAGTATGACATCTATCATCATTTGATTCATACAACACAGGGGTGCTGTGGGATGTATGGCAAATGTGTTGCTAATTAATCAATAAAACACTGATTGGCTGTTGGCTAGGCAGGAAGTATAGGCGGGGCAAGGAGGAAAATAAAGCTGGGAAGTGGAAGGCTGAGTCAGAGAGACACTGCCAGCCGCCATGATGAGAAACAGCTTGTGAAGATGCCGGTAAGCCACGAGCCATGTGGCAAGGTATAGATTAAAGGAAATGGATTAATTTAAGCTATAAGAACAGTTAGCAAGAAGCCTGCCACGGCCATACAGTTTGAAAGCAACATAAGTCTCTGTGTTTACTTGGTCGGGTCTGAGAGGCTGTGGGACTGGCAGGTGAAAGAGATATATCCTGACTGTGGGCCAGGCAGGAAAACTTAAGCTACAAATGGCGTCCAACGTGGTGGCAAGAGTTTCCACCTAAAACCTGAAAAAAGATTCTAAAACGGAGCTAAAAACAGCTTCCTAATTGTCTCTCTCAAATGAGCGGCAGCTGCTGGTTTGAGCTATTGGCGGGGTCCTAGCGCGTGTGCTTGATCTGCAGTAGGGCGGAAATGAGGCCTCTGCAAGTGGCACATTAAGCTGCATGGTGGATTTAGACATTGCTAGTATAAAACAAAAAAAGAAGTTTCTGGACTACATGCTGCTTGGATAAAAGCATAGACCCATGATAGCTCCCAGAGCTGGTGGTAAACGTAGCCATGTTGAGAAGCTGTGGGCGGAGCCAGCAGCCACAGCTGCTGCAGGTTAAAGCAATAGATTCACAATAAGACAGATTCAGATGTAATAGTTTACAATGTGTGTAAAAGATACGTAGGCTTGAAAAAGACAAAAAAGGTGATATATACAGTTATAGAAAAAAATACATAGTTTTAAAAAATAAAGTCTTTAAAGAGACAGTAAAATTAATATAAAAAATAAGCCATGTGAAGATGACTATTACACAGAGAATCTGGATTGTGTTGTCTTTGGGATTTTTAACTGCAGAAAAACATTTGATTGTAAAAGCTGTTGAGTTATGCCAAAATGTATATTTTAAAGGTACCTTGACTTCAAAATTTGGATATAAGGATATGTTGCTTTGGAAAGGAGTCTCTGCTTTTGTTCCCACAGAAAGCCAAAGGCTATGGAATTGTTCCAGATTAAGATACATCAGGTTTGACCAGCCAAGACCCCCTGAAGGTCTCCAATGACACCATGGCCCAGATGATCCAACATCCAGAATGGTTTGAAGGCATCTGGCTCAGATGATACAGCCTCATGGACTATTCCATAATTCTAAAATTTTCTTTGTTTCCCCATAAGATACAGCGCCCCCTTCCAGCAGGAAGTAGTAAGAGAAGCTACGCCCAAATTCCCAAATTATATGTAATTTTACTTTGTTAAGGTTAAAACCTTCCTTTTTGAAAAAAAAAAAAGGGAAATGCTGTGGGATGTATGGCAAATGTGTTGCTAATTAATCAATAAAACACTGATTGGCCGTTGGCTAGGCAGGAAGTATAGGCGGGGCAAGGAGGAGAATAAAGCTGGGAAGTGGAAGGCTGAGTCAGAGAGACACTGCCAGCCGCCATGATGAGAAACAGCTTGTGAAGATGCCGGTAAGCCACGAGCCATGTGGCAAGGTATAGATTAAAGGAAATGGATTAATTTAAGCTATAAGAACAGTTAGCAAGAAGCCTGCCACGGCCATACAGTTTGAAAGCAACAAAAGTCTCTGTGTTTACTTGGTCGGGTCTGAGAGGCTGTGGGACTGGCAGGTGAAAGAGATATATCCTGACTGTGGGCCAGGCAGGAAAACTTAAGCTACACAGGGGCCTCCATCTTTTTGTGAGAATAAATTAAAGGACTTCTCATAATTCGGCAGCAATTAAGAGAGGTTACTTGGCATTAAAATTGATGTATAATAATAGCCTAGCAGTGATGGTGCACACCTTTAATCCCAGCACTCAGGAGGCAAAGACAGGAGAATCCCTGAGTTTGAGGCCAGCCTAGTCTAAAAAGTAAGTTCCAGGACAGTCAGGGATACACAGAGAAACCTTGTCTTGTCAAAAGAAAAATGATGTATCAAAATTATTCCTACAAGCAGCTAAGTGCCATGTACAAAAATCAGTCAGGATATAGGGATAAATCCTGTCTATATTTTACAAAATTAATGAGAAATTTATTAGAAAATTAAATGACCCTATCCTATAAAGTTAAACATTCAGTTGTTCTATAGTGTGTGTGTGTGTGTGTGTGTGTGTGTGTGTGTGTGTGTGTGTGTGAGAGAGAGAGAGAGAGAGAGAGAGAGAGAGAGAGAGAGAGGGAGAGAGAGAGAGAGAGAGAGAGAGAGAGAGGTATGTTTAGCATGCACAATTTTGTTCCAAATGTAGATGGGTATGCATATGTCCATATGAAAATCAATTTTCACTGGTCCAGAAGGAGACATACAATATAAGTACTGGGAGCCATGTTATTTGGAATAGTTAATAATATAAATAGCCTAAATATCTACCAACAAAACAGAAGTAACTGTGATTCATTCACACAGGAAAGCATTAAGTAGCATGGAAAACAAAATATGGTTCTTTTTGTAGAACTTCCTGCACAGTAGGATATGTCAATATGAAGCTTCCTTCCCAGGCAGTGGCCATCAGAAACTCATTGGAGTGAACAGTGAACACAAACTTAGAACTTTCTTTGAGAAATGTGTAACCACAGAAGTAGATGCTGATACTCTGAGTGAAACGTGGAAAAGTGGCCTATATTAGTAGTAAAATGACAAGCAAGGTCCTCCCATGAAGCAAGGTCTCTTGACCCATGGCAGTGTGCATCTGCTATTGAATAACAATCATTCTTGTTACAGACTCAGGAGAACTGGAGAAAAGAAGTGCAAGTCTGTTTGCAGATGCATTGTGGATGATTAGTATCCTCAACTTGTTTTTCTTTTTAAGTGTGGGAAGGGAGAGAATATTCCTGTAGTGATAGGTACTACTGTACCTCAGTGGTAGGAGACCAAAAGAGCTAGCAGAATCTAAGAGCTTCTCAATCTCTCTAAAGAAGATGATGCCCACCCAGTATATTGGCAGAAAATCCTTGAACAAAGAAGGTAAGAATGCCAGGACCAAGGAACACAAGATTCAGCATCCTGCAACACAAATATCTACATGTTGCTCTGAAGAAACAATGGACTAAGAAAAATGGGGAGGCTGTAGAATATGCTTAACTTATGGCCAAGAGAATGAAGAAAGTCAGAGAAAAGTGTTAAAAACATTGTCAAGATATATTGGCTATCCTTGATGAGAGCTTTTCCTTCAGCTGTTGAAACCCATTTCAGAAAATCCTTACCCGTACCTATATCTTCAAGTGTTTCCTCTTTGCATTCCCCTAGCAATTCCAAAGTTCCTGGTTTGGGGTCCATTTTGAATGATTCAGAATCCTGTTTCACTCTTCCACTTGTGGAATCAACTTTTTTCAGTACCATTTGTTGAAGAGTATTTGTTTTCTTCAGTGTATGATTTGGGAGCTATTATTGGATATCAGGTGATTATAACTTCATAGGCTTTGTTATGGGTCCTCTGTTATACTCCATCAGTCTATGTAGATACTTTGTGCCAGTATGCTGGTTCTGAACTAACGTGGTATCTCCCTCACTTTTTCTTTCTGCTCAGGATTGTATTGAAAATGTGGGTTTTTTGTGCCTTCATGACTGCTTTTTATTTTCTTCTATTTTTGTGAAGAATGATATTCGAATTATTTTTCATTTCTTTGTCTCTTAATAGTTTCTTACATTTATATAATTGTTTTTAGTCTTTTCACCCCCACTCTCCTCACTCATCCCCCACCTTCTTCATGCTGCAAACTTTCTCAACAAGCTCCCCATATTTTGTGTCTTGTTCTTTATGTGTGACCCAATGAGTTTAATTAGAGTTTCTAGCCTAAACATGGGGGAGAGGTTATTTACTGAAGCAAGGACAACATATCTATGACTGTAACACTGAAAAAGATGACAGCCCTCCCTCAGGAGCCACTAAGTGCCAATCATCCCTCAGGAAAGAATGGACCCTACTCCCTCCTGAAAAGTTGACAGCTCCAATCTTACAGATAACCACAACTGGAGTGAGTTCATGAGGACAACAGCTATGTCATATCCAAAAGATGGCTTTTTGCTGCACATCTCCCCATCATCTGACTTCTACATTCTTTCCACCTCTTCTTCAATATTCTCTGAGTCTTGGGAAATGTAATGTAGCTGCCAAGCACTCTATCATCATGTATTCTTGAGATTGTGGCACCAGTTTGGATCTCTGCAGTAACCACCTGTCTGATGTAGTAAGGAGGTTCTGTGACAAAGGCTGAGCACAGCACTAATCTATGGATAAATATTAACATTTAGAAGGTAGTTTGATAATATAACCATTTAGCAAATCAAGAATAGTAGGGTCCCTTCTAAGGTGTATGACCTCTGAAGCCATAGGTTCATTGTCAGGTTTACAAAGCCAAGTATAAGTTCTCTTCTGTGGAGTGGGTCTTAAGTATATCAGAAAGAAGTTAATCCCATAACAGTCATGCCATAATTGCACCAAAGGGCACATCTTGTCTAGCAGGTAATTATTATAGTTCACAGGATACACAGCTGGGTAAAACTGTTGGTGGCTTTTCTCCCCTAGCAGCCTGCATAGCATCTTCTGACACTGTGAATGCTAGCTAGCTAGCAGAGAGGAAAACTTTAATTCACCTCTATCTTGATTTCTGTATTCCCTGCTACCAAAGTGTATGGTGTCTTCAAATAGAGCCTTACCATTTTCTCCCATCTAGTGGGAAACAAAAGAGCAAAGGAACTGTTCTATATTCTGTTGGGGCCTCTGCAGCCTCCTTGGCTGACAATCCATAGGGAGGTATCCTGTACCTGATGCTGAGATGTTCGTGTAATGACTCACAGCTTCTTAGAGAGCATTATCCATCCATGGAGGTTACTTCTATTCAAGATTTTTTTTATTGAGATTACAATTTTTAATAAGCTTATGAAATAGTATGTTTCCAAATGGCCTTTTTCATATATTCTTGATTTTGCTTACCTCTCCCTCATATTTCCTATCACCTCACTTTCTGTTTAAGCTCATGTTCAGTGTGTTCATCATCTCCCTCCTTTAAGTCCTCTATCTCCTGCCTTCCCTCAAATTGTCCTTTTCTATCATTCCGGCAATTACTATCTGTGGTGGTTTGAAAGACAAGGTAGGACAGTCCTTCAAATTTCCCTGCTTCTCAGAAATGTCTGTCAGATATGCTAGGCCTATGGGCCAAAGATGGATGACCCAACATTACAGAAAATCCTAGTGTGACTGTCCAGGCAGCCAGATCTCCCTGTTGTTAGGTAACATTTCACCCTTCCGGGGTCTCTGATGGAGTTAAAGGCTAGATAGTCATAGTTAAAATTCTCCTTAGTTATGATAAAATGAAAATTGGTATAAAATTTTAGAGTCATAAAAATAAGGTAAATAATATTTTCTCTAAATTTGTCAAATACAAATGGACTGGATATTGTAACTGTAATTCTTATTTAGTAACTGTTTTGTTATATATAGTTTTACTATGTTAAGGTTAAAAAAGGGTAGAAATGCTGTGGAATAATGCTTCTGTACACTGTGAATATATATTACTCTCATTGGTTAATAAGAAAATGACTGGCCAGTAGCCAGGTAGGAAGTATAGGTGGGATAGCCAAACTGAGAATGCCTACATAAATGAGTTGAAGAGATTTCATACTAGCAACTTACAGTATACTTGAAAGCTCTAAAACAAAAGAAGCAAGCATACAAAAGAGGAGTAGATGGCAGAAAATAATCAAACTGAGGTATGAAATCAATAAAATAGAAACAAAGAGAACAATACACAGAATCAATGAAACAGTTACTTCTTTAAGAAAATCAACAAGATAGACAAACCCTTTCTAAATTATCTAAAGGACACAGAGAGAACATTCAAATTAACAAAATCAGAAATGAAAAGAGGGGCATACCAGACACCAAAGAAATCCAATGAATCATTTGGTCATGTTGAGGTACTATACTCCACAAAATTGGAAAAATATAAAAGAAATGGACAATTTTCTCAATAGACACCACTTAGCAAATTTAAATCAAGACCAGATAAATCAATTTAAATAGAAAAGTTCAACATCCTTAGCCATCAGGAAAATGCAAATCAAAACAATATTGAAATTTCATTTTATACCTGTCAGAATGGGTAAGATCAAAAACATAAGTGTCAGCTCATGCTGTGTAGGATGTGGAACAAGGGAAACACTCCTCCGTTGCTGGTGGGAGTGCAAACTTTGAAAATCAATATGGTGGTTTCTTAGAAAATTGAGATTTGATCTATCTCAAGACCTAGCTATACCACACCCTGGAAATGTACCCAAAGGAGGCTCTATACTACCACAAGAACACAAGCTCAACTATGTTCTTGGCAGCTTTATTCATTATAGCCAGAAACTGGAAGCAACCTAGATGTCCCTCAACCAAAGAATGAATAAAGAAAATGCAGTACATTTGCACAATGGAGTATTACTCAGCTTTTAAAAAAAAAAAGATGACATCATGAAATTTGCAGACAAGTGGATGGAACTAGGAAAAAATTATCCTGAGTAAGGTAAACTAGACCCCAAAAGACAAAAAATGGTATTTCCACTTATAAGTGGAAATTAGCTGTTAAGTAAAAGATAGTCACACTACAATCCACAGACCCCGGGAGGCTAAGTAACAAGGAGGCCTTAAGGGTTGGGCAATGCATGGATCTCCCTGGTAAAGGGAAACAGAATAGATCTGGGGATTGACTAAGAGAAAGTGGGGATTGGAACAGAAGGAATCAAGCAGGTGTAGGGTGGGATGCAGGGAGAGAGTGCTGAAAGAGATGGCTGTAATTGGAGGGCATTTCAGGGGGCACAATGTGGAAACCTATTGCAATAGAAACTCCCTGGAATCTATGAGACAGACCCTAGTGAAGATTCCAAGCAGTGGGAAACATGGAGCCTGAACTGGCCATCTTCTGTAACCATGCAAAGCTTCCAGTTGTGGAACTGGAACATCAACCCAGCCACAAAACCTTCAGCATACAATTTGTCCTGCCTGCAAGATGTGCTGGGCAATAGTGGTGTAGAACTTGAGGGAGTGGACAACCAATGACTGGTCCACCTTGAGGCCCAAGCCACGAGAGGGAGCCCAAGCCTGATACTGCCTAAATGGCCAGGAACCAGAGGCTAGACAGCCCAGAGACCTAAGATAAAACCAAACATGTCTGGCATAAATAAATAAATAAATAAATAAATAAATAAATAAATAAATAAATAAATAAATAAATAAATGTAAATGAAATGATTCCTAATGGTATTCTGCTATACTCATAGACTGGATTCTAGTCCAGTCATCATCAGAAAGGATTTATCCAGTAACTGATGGGAGCAGATGCAGAGATCCACAGCCAAACACTAGCCAGAGCTTGAGGAAATCTGTAGAAGAGGGAAAGGAAGGATTGAAGGAGCCAGAGAGGTCTAGGTTATCACAAGAACATGGCCCACAGAATCAACTAACCAGGACTCTAGGTGTTCACAGAATTTGAACCGACAATCAGGGAGCCTATATGAGTCTGAGCTAGGTCATCTGAATATTTGTTATGGTTGCATAGCTTGGTATTCTTATGGGAGTGGGAGTTGTCTCTGACTCTTTTCCCTGCTCTTAGGACACTTTCCCGCCTACTGGGTTTGCCTCATCCAGCCTTGATATGAGGGTATGTACCTATTCCTACTGTATCTTATTACACCATTTTCATTTGATATTACTGGGAGGCCTGTTTTTTTCTGAAGGTAAAAGGAAGAGGAAGAGGAGAGGTGGGGGTGGGAGGACTTAGAAGAATGGAGGGAGGGGAAACTGTGATGAGGATGTAATATATAAGAGAATAAATAAAAATAAAAAATAATGTGTTTTATGAGAGATCAAGTTGTGGGAGGGACAGATGGGGAGAGTACTGAGGGGAACTGCTGGGGGGGCATTTCGGGGTCCAGCAGAAGCCTAGCACAGGGGAAACTCCCAGAAGTCTACAGAGAAGACCCCAGCTTAGACTCCTAACGATAGTGGATAAGTAGCCTGAACTGGCTGTCTCCTGTGACCAGACTGGTGCCTGGTACAATTGCCATCAGAGAAGTGCCATCCAGCAACTGATGGAGGCAGATGCAGAGACCCACAACCAAACATTAGGCGGAGTTCGGGAATCCTGAGGAGAAGAAGGAGGGGGAGGAGGAGGAGAAAGGAATGTAGGAGCCAGAGGGTCAAGGACACTTAAGGAAGGCTCGCACAATCAACTAACCTGGGCTCATAGGGGCTCACAGAAACTGAACTAACAACCAGGGAGCCTGCCTAAGACTGACTTAGGCACTCTGCATATGTTACAGTTGTGTAGCTTGGTCCTCTTACAGGTATCCTAACAGTGGGAACAGGGGCTGTCTCCAACTCTTTTACTGGCTTCTGGGACCCTACTCTTCATACTGGGTCACCTTGACCAGCCTTAATACATGGGGAGGTGCTTATTCTTACTGCAATTTGATATACCATGTTTTATTGATACTCACAGGAGACACACCCTTTTCTGGATGGAGCCAGAAGAGGAGAGGATTGGGAGGTAGGAGTGAAGGATGGGAGAGGGAGACTGCAGCCAGGATGTAAAATAAATTGATGAATAAAAAAAAGAAAACAATAATAATGTGTTTTACTTTTACATGGGAATTGACTAAGTTTAGGAGTGATTTTGCTTTTTTAACAGGTAGAAGCTTGGACCACTGTTTTAAGTCTAATTCTCTCTAGTAAACTCAATTTACCTGAACCAAACTGTCTCCACACATTCTTCTGGGTGTGCATTTAAACCATCCTATACCCAGTCAGTAAGTCTTTCTTCGTGCTGAATGTGTGACTAGAAATTTTGCTTGAAATATAGGACAAGGAAATGTGAAAAGAGTAAGATACCATGTGACAAGAAAGCAATTTATATCCTAAAAAAGTATTTGTCCACTTTAAGGAAAAATTAGTTTTCTCCATTGGAGACTCATTGGGTAAATTAACCACAGTTCAGGATAGGTCCCATCTCCAGCAGTAGATGACCAACACGAAATGAATTCAGTGGTACTTTGGGATTTTGGGGGTTTTGGTTTGTTTGCTTGTTTGTTTGTTGTTAGGGTGTTAGTCTTACTGGTTCTTTTGCACGTATACTGTTTTTTCCAACTTTTGGATTTTTTTAATGGGTTTCATTGGGTGGGTGCATGTGTGTGTGTATCTGTGTCTGTTTTATGTGGTTTTTTTTCTTTATTTTATTTTTTAATTCTGGTTTATTTGGGGTTTTGGTTTGTTTTGTTTTGGTCTTGTCTGTTAGTTTTCTAGAGAAAGAGATGATGAAAGGATGGTTGGGGAAGTAGGGAGGATCTGGGAGGATTTGTGGGAGTGAAAACCATGACCAGAATATATCATATGACAATTTTTTTTCAACAAAAAAATAAAAACTGGGGTGGAGAATGACTGAGAAAGACAGCCGATATTACCTTCCTGAGTATGTGTTCTCGCATGCATGAACAAGTGCATCTTGACACACATGTCAAACTCTACAGTTGTATATATTGTCTAAAACACACACACATGCATTTTGCTGTTTAATGAGAAAAGTTTAGTCTTTACAATATTTTCATTTTATATTTAAAGAAGTCATATTTAATGTCACTTCTGAAGATGATTTGTCTTAGTGTTACCTTTTCTAATATTACTTAGCCACTACAGTTTTTGTTTGATTAATGTGGAATGTGTTTCACTTTTAAATCATTCCTATCTTTTGTGTTAGTGCATGCTTTGTGTACATGATATACTCCTGGGCTTTGTTTCTTACTACATTCTGCCTTTAAGGTCAAGAAGACCACTTACAGTGTGTTTACTAATATCTGGTTTAACTCTACCCCTTTGTATTTGTTTGATATATGCCCTATATTTTTGACAGTTTCTCTATCCAGATTAGATATGGGTACTTTTCGTGATTTTATTTTATTTCTGTAATTCAAGATTAATAGATAAAGCTCTTTGCTATATAGTTTTAATGACTGCCTTAAAGTTCATACCAGGCTACCTTTAAATGACATTATACCACCTTTACAAAGCAGTGACCATTGTGGTTGTATGCTTTTATCTCTCTTCCATGAATTTCTTCTTTTTCCTAAATCATCTTACTTAAAATTAAATCATAAGCCCCCAAAGTACATTAATATTTTGCATTAAATGGTTTTCTAACAAATATGTAAATAGCTTGCATTTCTCTAAATAGTAACTTACTTAGCCCCCTCTCTTCCTTCTATGTATCCAGATTCCCATCTGTTATTATTTTCCTTCTGCCTAAATGTCTTCCATAAACATTTTTTACAGTCCAGATCTACTAGTGATGAAGTCTTCCAGGTTTTACATGTCTGAAACAGTCCACAGTTCACCACTGTGTTTAAGAAATATTTTCACTGAGTGTAGAGTTAGATAGACTGCCAAAACTTCTTTTAAATTTCTCACCATCCTGAGCTATGGCCCGGAAACTCCCTTGAAAAAGCAAGCTTGGGCAGTTGTTGGTCTCAACTGAGCTCTTGATTATCTGATCTTTCAGAAATTACTGTCCTTCGTCACCTGATTTCAAAGTCTTGAAATTTGTTATTTACTTTTTGTATATCTTTGTCATTGTTTAGGAAAGGAAGCTTAGTTCACTCCTCAGGAAAAAAAAAGGAGATAATATTATTTTAAATGACCACTTAGACTTATTCTCAATTGATATCCTGTTAAACAATGATCTAGAGTAGAAAACGGAAATAAAATTTAGGAATTGTGTTGACTCTTCTATTAAAGAAAACACTTCTCATCTCATACTTTGCTAGCTACAAGACTGTTAATTGATTCTTTCCATTTCTACTGAAAATCAGAATGTGAAGTCAAAGAGGAGAAAGATGATGTGGGACTGTATTAACTAAAGGGCCAATATTATATTCTTGGTACATATTTCTAATCATGTATTTTCAAATAAAACTATAAAATTCTGTACTTTTAATACTCCAGATTTATTTCCTTTAACTCTAGGACTTAACTGAGTTATTCAGCTTTTAAAGTTTAAAATATATAAATTACAATATAATCTACCTATATACATTAGGCAGATTATATTAATCTGCCTTTGGAATGTAGGTGATGGAATGTAGTAGTAAAGTGTGATGTAAAAATGACAGTTATCTTCAAACATTAACCAGTCAGAAAGATTAAATAAATCCATTGTGGCAGTTTGAATAGGAATGGTTCCATAGGCTCATATATGTGAGTGCTTGGTCCACAAGTTAGTGGAAATATTTGGGAAGGATTGAAAAGTGTGATCTTGTTGAAAGAAGTATGTCACAGAGGGTGGGCTTTCAAGTTCCGAAGCCCATACTATTCCCCTGTTAGTTTCTTTACATTCTACTTACAGATAGGGATGTGAGCTCTCAGCTATGGCTCCAGTGCCATGCCTGCTTATCTGGCTATATTACCTACCATGATAGTCATGGACTCATCCTCTGAAACTATAAGCCCCAATACACTCTTCTATAATTTGCCTTGGTCATGGTGTTTTGCCATATCAAAAGAAAACCAAGGCACTCAGTTAAATACATTTGTATGTCTATAATATAGTGACTTTGAGTTATATTAATTATTAATACTACCCTCCCCAAGAAATAAACACTTTTTAACAAAAAAGTTGCAGTGGTTCTGGTTTCTAATTTGTTCTCAAAAAAACCAAAAAGTGGCTTCCTGAGATTAAAAAGTAGCAATGAAAGGTGGTATGTCTGTTGACTTGAGACAGCATTATAACATAACAATAGCTCATATATTTGTTGAGAATAAACTCTGCTATTAAATGTGTTTTAAATATAGTTACATTTTAAGAAATGTAAATTTCAATAACAGCAAATTAAGAGATAGTAGAAAACATATGCTGCTAAATTAGAACTGTAAAACTAAATTTATGAAATAATCGTGTCCGTAAATAGTGCTTTTTCATCAGAGGTGATGTCATCCTGCATCTTTGTTGCAGACAGGACACCAACTTCACCTTGCACAGTGAATCTATAGGCTTTGAAATGCAAATTTGAAAAGATAACAGAGAGAATACATCACCAGTAAAATATATCTGATCAATGCTATGAAATTTTCAATAAAGGTAGGCATTTTAGTATTTAAAAATTCTTCAAGAATGTCTTTTTAATTAATATATGTGCAGTACATATTAAATTCAATAATAGCAGAATTTCTAGAGAATGGAGAGCAAGGAACAATAGGATTAGTAACTATTGTACTTAAAATTGTTGTTAGTATATTTCAGTCTTTTTCTTTAGGCTGCTTTCTACGTTGTAAGTGTGGAAGTAGACATGAAGGGCATTCTTTGATATAAATTAAGCTAAAAGATACTTTGGCCTCAATTATCTAGGTATTTTGAGGAAATGCCAGATGGCTTCCTCATTTTTCATTTCCTCTGCAAGAAACAAACAGCCTCTGCCTCCTTTTCAGGAAAAAAGTTAGCTTTTATTAAATCCCTGAACAATCTCAAAAGTGTAAAATGGCTTAGAAATGAATCATCGTGGTCAAGAGATAGAAAATAGTTTCTCCTCAAAGATGAACATTTGGTGGCTGGAGAAGGAAGTTCTGACCCTTTCCTCTCTGACCCCATTCCCAGTGGATCACAAAGACCTTCTCCTCCAAAGTTCCTTCCCCTAACTCATCCCAGTATTCCAGCCCCCAACACCAGTAGGCACACCACCTGAGCAGGCCAGGAAAACAGGTAGGCTAAATGAAGAACTCCACCACTCTCTCCCTCCAAATCAAACCCCCCAGTCTCAACCTTATCTCTTCAACAGAACACCTGTTGCAGCCTTCCTTCCCTCTACATCTTCTGTAGATCCCACAGAACTTCCCCTCCTAACCCACCTCTCCCCACTTGTTGCTTTATCCAAGATCCCAACTCCAGGAGGCACTGCCCAGCTAAACCACAGACCACACCTGCCAGGGATATAGGTTGGTTGTAGATCTTGCCCTCTGTTCGTGGTCCTCTAGATCCAATCACTCCACACCACTCCACACTCCCTGGATCTATAACAGACCCTCTGGCATGACCACTCTTTACTGTCTCCCTCCATGCCAAGGGAACAAAAACAGATCCTGTTTGAACACTCTGCTCTCCTCCCTCCTGTGAACTCCTTCAGACACTTAGCCTAACCCTGTTTCCAAGTATCAGCTCACAGTAACCAGAAATATATTTTTACCTAGAACCCCCAGTGATCACAACTACCAGGTCCAAACAAATGGGACACAATGAAAACAGTTCTCAAAGGCAAGTTCAGAGCAGTAAGTGTCTATACAAAAAAAAAAGAAAGAACAAACAAACAAAGAAAAGAAGCGAAAAGAAAAGGAGCAATCTCATACTAGCAACTTAGCAGCACACAAAAAGAAACTTTAAGAAAAAAAAAAAAAAAAAGCAAGCACACCCAAGAGGAATGAATAGATGGCAGGAAATAATCAAACTGAGGAATGAAATCATAGAAACAAAGAGAACAATACAAAGAATCAATGAAACAAATAGTTGGTTCTTTGAGAAAATCAACAAAGTAAACAAACCCTTATCCAAACTAACTAAAAGGCAGGGAAAGAATATTCAAATTAACAAAATCAGAAATGAAAAGGGGTATACAACAACAGACACTAAGGAAACCCAGAGCGTCATAAGGACATATTTTAAAAATCTGTACTCCACCAAATTGAATAATCTAAAAGAAATGAATAATTTTCTCAATAGGTATCACTTACCAAAGTTAAAACAAGGTTAGACGAGCAATTAAAATAGACCTATAACCTTGAATGAAACAAAAGCAGTCATTAAAATGTCCCAAGTAAAAAAAAAGGCCCAGGGTCAGATTGTTTTAGTGCAGATTTCTACTATACTGTCAAAAAGGAGTTAATGCGAACACTCCCCAAAGTATTCCACAAAAGAGAAAGAGAAGGAACATTGCTGTGCTTATCATGATACCCAAACCACATAAAGACCCAATGGAGGAGAATCACAGACCAATTTCCCTTATCAACATATATTCAAAAACACTCAGTAAAATACTTGCAAACCAAATCCAAGAATACATTGAAAAGATCATCTACCATGACTTCATCCCTGAAATGCAGGGATGGTTCAATACACAATCCACCATATAAACAAACTGAAAGAAAACACTACATTATCATCTCATTAGATGAAGAAAAGGCCTGTGACCAAATCCAACAACCTTCATGATAAAAGTCCTGGGGAGATTAGGGGTACAAGGGACATACCTCAACATAATGAAAGGAGTTGACAGCAAGCCTGTAGCCAACATCAGATTAAATGGATACAAACTCAAAGCAATTTCACTAAAATCAGGAACAAGACAAAACTGTCCACTCTCTCTATACCTATTCAATATAGTTCTTGAAGTCTTAGACAGAGCAATAAGACAACTCAAGGAAATCGAGTGAATACAAATTGGAAAGGAAGTAGTCAAACTTTCACTATTAGCAGATGATAGGATAGTATACATAAATAACCCTAAAAATTCCACCAGGGAACTCTTTCAGCAAAGTACCTAGATACAAAATTATCTCACAAAATTCAGTAGCCCTCCTACATACAAATGCCAAATGGTCTGAAAAATGAGGGAAACAACACATCTTACAAGAGCCTCAAATAATATAAAATACCTTGGGGTAATTCTAACCAAGCATGTGAAAGAGTTGTGTGATTAAAAACTTCAAATATTTGAAGAAAAACATTAAAGAAGATATCAGAAGACAGAAAGATCTCCTGTGCTCATAGATTAGTAGGATTAACATAGTAAAAATGACCATCCTGCCAAAATCAATCTGCAGATTCAATACAAGCCCTATCAAAATTTCAAAACAATTCTTCACAGATCTTGAAAAGATAATTCTCAGCTTCATATGGAACAACAAAAAACCCAGAATAGCATAAAACAATCCTGAATGATAATAGAACTGCTGAAGTTCTCATCATTCCTGATTTCAAGTTTAACTACAGAGCTGTAACAACAACAACAACAACAATAATAATAATAATAATAATAATAAACATGGTATTGGCATAAAAATAGAAATGTTGATGGATGGAATTGAATTCATGATCCATACATAAATCCACACACCTATGAACACTTGATATTTGATAAAAATTTAAAAAAAGAAATCTGCACTGGAAGAAAAATTACAGTATCTTCAAGAAATGGTTCTGGTCAAACTGGATGCCTGCGTGTATAAGAATGCAAACAGATGCATACTTATCACCCTGCACAAAGCTCAAGTCCAAATGGATCAAAGACCTTAACATAAAACCAGACACCCTGATTGTGATCGAAGAGAAAGTGGGGAATAGCTTTGAATGAATTGACACAGGAAAAGACTTCCTGAACAGAAAACCAATAGCATAGGCACTAAAACCAACAACTAATAAATGAGACATCATGAAATTGAGATGATTCTCCATGACAAAGGACACCATCATTTGGACAAAGCAGCAGCCTACAGAATGTTAAAAGATTTTTTTCCGACTCCACATCCTATAGAGGACTAATATCCAAAATATTTAAAGAAAGCAAGAAACAAGTGAAAATTCATACTGGTGAGAATGTGGAATAAGGGGGTCACTCCTCCATTGCTGGTGGGAGTGTAAACTTGTACAGCCACTATAGAAATCAATATGGCAGTTCCTCAGAAATTTGGGAATCCATCTACCTCAAGATCCAGCTATTCCACTCTTGGGAATATATTCATCCTCCCACAAGGACACTTTTTCAACCATGTCCATTTCTGTGTTATTAATAATAGCCAGAAACTCAAAATAACCCAGATAACCCTCAACAGAATAATTAACAAATAAAATGTGGTATATTTATACAATAGAAAATTATGACATAATGATATTTGCAGACAAACTAATGAAACTAAAAAAAATATCATCCTGATTGAGGTAACCCAGACCCAGAAAATATAGATATGGTAATGTATTCACTTTAAGTGGATATTAGGCATTAAGTAAAAGATAACCAACCTACAGTCCATAGACCCAAAGAGGTTAGGTATAGAGGAAAGACTAGGATAGATCTTCCTAGGAAGGTGAAATAGAATAGATAATTAATGAGGAATTGCAGGGGAAGCCTGGAAAGAGAGGATCAAGAGGACAGGCTGAGGGAAAAGAGGGACAAGGGAGGAAATTCAGGGAGAGACAGCTGAAATTGAGGGGCATTTGAGGGATGGAACGGAAATCTAGTGCAATGAAAACTTCCTGAAATATATGAAGGTGATCATAGTGTGATCTCTTAATAATGGGGGAGACAGAATCCCAACTGTCTATCTCATGTCACCAAATGAAGCTTCCAGTAGCAAGATTGGGTTGCATTCACTTGAGGTTTTGGCCCAAAGAGTCCCATGAAAATCCCCCAACAACCCAGGCTGTTGCCAAGACAATGGATTGCTCTCTACAAACTGACCCGGGGGGGGGGGGGGGACCATTGCTGAGGACAACTCCCACACAACTCATTGAACATGAAGAATTCAAGCTGGTGCCTCATGGAGCCTTCATCCCTACACTCTCGTGTCTTTGGTTTGGGATGGTACTCTGTAGGCTACCAAAAGAGAAATGTAAACACCAACTCAGCAACAAAAATCTTTGGCCTGCAGTCTGTCCTGCCTACAAGATATGCTAGGGCAATGGTGGCAAAAACTTGTGAGAGTTTCCAAGCAATGCCTGGTTTGGCTTAAACCCCACTCCACTATTAGGAATCCATACCTGACACTGCTTGGGTAACTAAGAATCAGAGACTAGATAATCCAGAGACCTAGGGTAAAACCAAACACTACTGGCCTAAATATGTTTACGTGTGTGTGTGTGTGTGTGTGTGTGTGTGTGCGTGTGCGCGTGCGCGCGCGCACACACATATGTGTTTATCTGAATGGATGGATATACATACATGAATATACCAATAAAATGATTCCTAATGGTATTCTGCTATACTCATAGATCAGTTCCTTACTCAATCATCATCATTAAAGTTCCCTCCTGCAGCAGATGGGAACAGATGCAGAGACCTGCAGCCACTTTAAGCAGAGAGGGAGACTTTGGAACACACAGCTCTAAATAGGATGTCTTTATCAAATCCCTCCCCCTCAGAGTTCATGGAACACTGTGGAAGAGGAGGCAGAATGAGCATAAGAGCCAGAGGAGCCAGAGGACACCAGAAAACAAGGCCCTCTTAATCAACTGAGCAAGGTTCATATGAACTCACAGAGACTGAAGCAGCAAGCACAGGGCTGGTGCAGGTCTGCACCAGGTCCTCTGTGCTACATTACAGCTTTCACCTTAAGAGCTTAATGGGACACCTGAGTGTGAACGAGTGGTTCTCTGATTATTGTGCTTGGTTTTGGACTCTTTCCTTCTCTTGGGTTCCTTTGCCCAGTCTTGATGTAATGGTTTTTGTTTTGTATTATTACATTTTATTTTGTCATGTTTGGTAGTTTATCTCTTAGAAGCCTGTTCTTTTCTATTAAGAGACAGAAAGGGAGTGGATCCAGAGGAGATGGGATGTGGTGAGGAACTGGAAGGAGTAGAGGGAGGGGAAACTGCAAAAGTAAAATAAAATTTAAAAAAAAAAGAAAGAAAAGAAAAAGGAAGTTCTGATAGTTTGAATCCCAGGACAACAGTGTGCAACTCTCTGCTGGGTGGAACTTCTGTGTCTAACTAAGGGAACCTGGTCTGGGTGTGGCACTTGTCTTGGTTTTCCCGGCCTTCTTTCCCACGGTTTGTTCAGCTTCCCAGTCCCTCTCTGCAGTCTGTCTATTCTACCTTCATTGGCAGACTGGTGCCTGGTCACCCTCGTCATATTCTCATTGGTAGGTTTCTGTGTTAATGGTATTAACAATGTAAAAGGAAGGAAAATGGAGTCCTAGGAATGCTTCAGGAGCATTCTCTCATCACTAACATCACATGCTGAGGTTTGGAAAACTGATCATTGCACATTCAGTTTGTACAAAACAAAACCAGTTTGAACACAGCCATTGTGATGTCCGCTGTAGCTCTCATATGCCAAGCGTCTCTTGCAACCACATATTTGAGGAGGAAAAACCACAATAAAATACGATTTTTTTAAATAAAAATTACAATTCCATGTCAATTCCTCCAACCTTTAATAGATTAACAAAAATAATTATATATATATATACATATATATATGTACAATTCATTCTATCATTCAATTAAGATGTTTTACACCCTTGGAATTCCCATCAAGATGTCTCTCTGGTAAATTCAATGGAATATTTTAAAACCACAATCATCTCTTTCATGATTCTTGGGGAATTTTAACCAAACTCCATGTTAACCTCCTTCTGAAGAAAGCCTGTACTTCTATCCATGAACTATCATGCTTACCCTCAGAAAACAAAGGAGCTCCTTAACTTTGTTAATCAATATGCTCAAGGCCACCTCCTAGTTCAAAGAGAAGGCCTTTATCCTTAATCCACAAAGAGCATAACTAATGGACTCTAAACTTGATGAGATCACCTCAGTATGTTGCATACACGCTCTGATCAAAACCCCAACAGACACATTCAAGAACACCCGTCTTCCTGACTTTTCTAGAGGTGTAAATTCCAGCCTTAAGTCATATTAAATACTGAAAGATGGCTTGGGTGACTTTACTTGAGATGTGATTCTTTATAAAGGGCACCACAAGAATGGACCACACTGATCACACTTTCATATGGATTATGAAATAGTTACAAAGGATGTTTGCCCGTTCTTTACCAAATGCTACAATAGTCGTAAGGGTTAGATGCATCGACTAACGCTCTGCTGTGTTTCTTCCCAGTAATGAGTTAAGTAATTTATAGCATTTGCTTCTGCTTTGGCTGCACAGCTTATTCTCTTAAATTTCTTCATCTCTTTCCTCTTGTAAGAGAACTTAATTTGCTTTCTAGTAAAACTGAAAAATACATCCCTGCCCTAGCACCAAGTCTCCTCCTCAATGCATACAAAGGATGCAGCCTTTGGCATCTGCAGCAAATGTCCTTTTTCTTTATTATTTCCAGTTTTGTATCATTCTTTCTGCCCATGAATGTGCAGAAATATTTCCAATATGAATTGGAAATCCATGCTTGGTTCCAAATATCCTATCATTGGTACAAGTAATTTTACATATAAATACAATTCAATCTATAATTCAATTTCATCTGTCTTTTTAATATTATAACATCTCAAAAGAATAGTGTAGAAATGGAGAAATGGCACAGCATTTAAGAACTTGCTGCTGCTCCAGAGGACAGTAGGTTGGTTCCTAGCACCCACATCAGGTGGCTCACAATTGCCTGTAACTCCAGCTCCAAAGGATTCAATGCCTTCTTCTCTTCTCCACAGACACTTGTACCCATGTGACACAAACACATAAATAAAAATAATTCTTTTTAATAAGAGAGCAGTGTGAATGTCCTGTATCCAGTTCTATTCCCATTGTGTCTTGAACTCAAACTCACTTGCCTGTTTTTATCCTCAAACCACCACTGAGCTAGCTCTTGCCAGGGTCACCTGTGACTATGTAGAGTGAAATACATGAAGCACTAACCTCAGGTATGAGTTTTATGGGGTGTCAAATGCTCAGCAGCAGAACACATGTGCTGATACAACATTTAAATGAAAACAACTACAACACTTTACAATTTAAAATTCTGTTCTGGAATTGTTTTTTAATCTCTAACTCTCTCGCTTTATATATGACCATTAACAATTTATATTTACTCTGTCTTTGAAACACGATTAGGATTCAACTGCTTTTCCCCACCATTCTAACACAAATTACCATCAGTTATTGATCATATTACTACAGTATTCCTTAACTAAATTGTTGTTTTATTTTTATTTATTTATTGTTTTAAAGTACGCAACAAGTATGATCATTTAAATAAATATTCATCAAGATCTTGTCCCAGGCCCTGTGGCCCCGGGGCAACAGCCAGAAGACACCCAAGCAGCCCCATGGTGAGCATCACTATGATGAGGGAATATGTGATAGAGAGATGGGAAAGATGGAGTACTTGGTGGAGAGATGGGAGAGAAAGCAAAGCAGAGCGGGTCATGCACCAGGGGAAAAGGTGAAACTAGAGACATGATGGCAGTGAGGAACAGGATATGAGGGGCCTGAGAACATGGTGATATCTGGAGGGTATGCTGCCACCAGGGACCATGATGATATCCTGGCCTGGGCTTCCACTGAGTTCATGCCAGGGTCCGTGTTAATGTCTGTGGCCTGAATTACCACCAATGTCATACAGATGTCTGAGGTCTGCGCTGCCACCTGAGACCATGTGGATGTCTGAGGGCCATGCTGCCACCAGGGGCCATACAGACATCTGGGCCCAAGCTACCACTGGGGGCCGTGGGCCACATCGGGGCTCATGGTCCTTTGGCAGCCAGGGTCTGTACTAATGTCTAAGGCCCATATTTCCACCAAAAACCGTGCAGATGTTTGTGATCTGGGCTGCCACCTGAGGCCAGGTTGATGTCCAAGCACTGTGCTGAGCTGGTTCTGCCTCTCATCAATCACCACACTTGGAAGAGTTGGCCCTACCCCTCGTGACATGGGTGTGGGAGAGCTGGTCTTGCCTCTCACCGCACAATGCAGTGGCGTTAACAGTGGCATGGGCATGGATGAGCTGGCCCTAACCCTCACCAGCCACCACACAGTGAGAGGGAAGGTCTGGTGGAGTCCTGCACTGACCAACTCGGCTACTACCCAAGGCCAGATCCAGGGCCCTGAGTTAGCCCACACTAACTCCTATCCCATCTACGAGCTGCTGGAGTATGTGAAGGGGCTGCTCCATGACTCTGGGCAACAGTAAGATATCATCGAGGAGTCCAGGTGAAGGTATCACTGGTACCCCAAAGGCCGGGGGCCTTGAGCCAGACCAATGACTCATTTCAATGAAAACTGTTTGGGCAAAAGGGTATATAGCATGACTCACCTCAGCACCCAATGCTACTGCAACAAAGGGGTATGTGATGGCGAGGTGGGGACATGGAAGAGGGGAAAGACACAAGTACAGCAGCTGCTGTGACTGATATGAGAGAAGGCTGCAGTTCAGAGAGGAGCAAGCCGATGCCCGGAGGGGTCAGCAAGATGGGGTTCTTTTAATTCCTTATCTTAATTTTTGTTTGTTTGTTTGTTTTCTTTTGGGAGGGTTACAAGAGCAAAGGGCAGAAGGTCCGGCAAATATGTGCATGATCTGAAATACACAAAGAATCAATTAAAAATTATGTTTAAAAACTAAATAAATAAATATTCATTATGCCCTGTGTTTAAAAATGCCCCCAATGGAGCTGGGTGGTGGTAGTGCATGCCTTTAATCTCAGCACTTGGAAAGAAGAGTCAAGTGGATCTCTATGAGTTCAAGGCCAGCCTTAAAACAGAGCTGTTACACAGAAATACCCTGTTTCAAAAATAATAAATAAATAAACCCCCCTCAATGGTCCCCATTTCTCTCAGGCCACTATAAAAACAATATTTAAAAGAGCTTTAATCTGGCTCTCAAACTCCAGCTGTCTCAGAACCAGCTGCAGGCAGAGTAAAGCAAGGGTCTCTGCTCGCAACCAGTATTGTTTCTTATTGGGGAAGCCTGAGGAAGTGAGTCCTAGTTGCTGTGGGATGTTCTGTATGGCAAATGTGTTGCTAATTAGTCAATAAATAAAACACTGATTGGCCATTGGCTAGGCAGGAAGTGTAGGCGGGACAAGGAGGAGAATAAAGCTGGGAAGTGGAAGGCTGAGTCAGAGAGACACTGCCAGTCGCCACCATGACAAGCCGCATGTGAAGATCCTGGTAAGCCACGAGCCATGTGGCAAGGTATAGATTTATGGAAATGGATTAATTTAAGCTGTAAGAACAGTTAGCAAGAAGCCTGCCATGGCCATACAGTTTGTAACCAATATAAGTCTCTGTGCTTAGTTGGTTGGGTCTGAGCGGCTGTGGGACTGGCAGGTGACAGAGATTTGTCCTGACTGTGGGCCAGGCATGAAAACTCCAGCTACACCTAGTAGTTTGCATTTTAACAGGTGTCTAGAGGACGCTAACACTGATGCTACTGGTTTGGGTAGCTTTAGTCTATCATGCCCTAAATGTTGTGGCCCTGTTGGTCTCTGATCCCATCCCTGACTTCCCTTCTTCACTCTGCTCCAATAGCACCACCTTTCTTTTTCTTGTTTTCTTTCTCGTTTTCATCGTTTTAGACACGGTCCCAGAAAGTTTTAGTTCATCATAGTGTGGACGGCATGGGAGTATGAGCATCTCAATCTGTGGCAGAGAAGAGTATCAGGGGCTATGAATACTCTCAGCTCCGTGTACCAGGAAGCAAGGAAAGCAGGCCAATATAAGAAGCAGCACATAAAATGTAAAAGGCCTGCCCCTGGTGACCTCTTTTCTCCAACTATGCCTCACTAAACATCCCAGGGCCTTCCAAAATAGCACCACCAACTTGGAAGCGGGTTCTCAAAATGTGAGTCTATGGAGGCTGTTTCAGGTTGCTAACTCCTACTATAAGGTGGTTTCTTGCTGTTGTTATTGTTGTCTTGTGCTGTTGGTGATCGAACCTATGGCCTCCGTGAACATACAAGGCAAGAGTTCTGCCACTGAGCTATGACTCCAGACCACAACTTTTAAATTTCTATTTCCACTGTCTAATGCCTTCCTCCCCTCTGGAACCTTATGGCTGCTCCTTCCTTTGATGTCTAGTCAAATTCCCTTTTAATAAGCTCCATCATGAGTGTAAGTAAATTTACATGCCTGACCTTGTGTGAAGAAAGGCTCACTTAAGGTAGCTGAAAATAAAAGCCTTCTACTCTTTTGCAACTTGCTTCTAATAGCTGTAAGTCACATCTGCTGGGGAGAATCATCTCTTGATTTTATTTCCTTCAACTAATTTTTCTCTTCCTCTTTCTCCCCTACATTGTATCCTTCACAGAGTAACTACAGTATGTCCAGCTTCCAACCATTCTACCTACCCTTCCTCCTTACCAGGAAGAAATATTCTTCTACTTGTCACTGTTGTAGCCCCACATAAAGCCAGAAACCACAACAGTCATTTTTTTTCTCAATTTTGAGGGAAGCTAGCCAAGGACAAAGCTCAGAAAGAAATTGTGTTCCTAATGAAGCAATGAGCCACTGAATCAACAACACTGGGGGTACCTTGTTTCAGGATTTCATAACGTGTGGGATATCTTGGGGTTCTATGGCTATGATGAAACACCATGACCAAGGTGACTTATAAAAGGAAGCATTTAATTGAGGGTGTGTTTTCAGCTTCAGATGGTTAATCCATTATCATCATGGTGGGGAGTGTGTCCCCAAACATGTAGGCATGGCACTGGAGCAGTAGCTGAGAGCTTATATCCTGATATGCAAGATATGAAAGAAGGAGGCAGAGTGGGGAAGGAAAGACTGGACCTGGCATTTGAGGTTCCAAAAGCCCACCCCCAGTAACATACCTCCTAACCTCAGAACCCACCCCAGTGACACACCTCCTCCAACAAGGCCACACCTCCTAATCCTTCCTATTAATTCACCAACTGAGGACTAAGTATATGAGTAAATGAGTCTGTGGAGCCATTGTCATTCAAACCACCACATGGGATAATATTGTTAGACAGTTGGGTTCAGAATGGAAAGTCATTACTTGTATTCTTTCTACTACAGAGAGGTGTACTTGATTACTCTTTTATTATATAGCAATGTTTAATGATATGGAAACGTTAATTGTCTTAAACATTGTGTTCTGGCCCTAAGTATCAAAGCATAACATTATGCACCAAAAATGAGTACAACAGCCCAGTTTCATACATAGCTTGTATGTAAGACAAGCTGCATATCACATATTTAGTGTTATGACCTAGAACAACCGTTTCCAAACTTCATAAACTGCTTCCTAAGAAACAAATGCCCAAAGTAGGGTGAGATCTCTGTTAAGACTAAACATGTCCTGGTCTCTCTGAGATACAAAGGCTAGTCATGTGGTACACAACTACAATCTCAGCACTCTGGGGGTTGAGGTGATAATATCATTCAAGGAAATTTCAGACTATAGAGTGAGGCCTGTCTAAAATACAAAAGAATATAAGAAGGCAAGGAAGATAGAAGGAAAGGGGGGAGAGAGGGAGAGAGAAAGAGGGAGGAAGGAAAGAAGTCTAGCTTTTCTTATAGCTCATAAAGAAACCAATTTACATGCATAAACCTATGGATGAAACAACTAAGTCTAGTCACATACACACCAAAAGCAGAACCACTGGTTCTTAGTTATATAAAATGAGATCTTGAGCTTTAAAACACCATTTCATACAATCAGTTCAACAGAATATCATAGATAGAAATAAAAATGCTACAAGATATTTCAAGGAAACCCTACAGATAACAATTACTTTGGATCATTTGACACTTTCAAGTTTGAGACATTCTGAAATCTCTGAATCAGAGGCATTGTAATATTTCAATGAAACTTTTAAATGTTTTTTCTCTCATTAAATATTTTGCATTGGCGAGAATATATTTTTTTTTTGTTTTGTTTTTTTTTTTTTCGAGACAGGGTTTCTCTGTGTAGCTTTGCGCCTTTCCTGGAACTCACTTGGTAGCCCAGGCTGGCCTCGAACTCACAGAGATCCGCCTGGCTCTGCCTCCCGAGTGCTGGGATTAAAGGCGTGCGCCACCACCGCCCGGCGCGAGAATATTTTAATTCATTTTAGAAGTTGCATCTCCCCTGGAATCTCTTGTTCTCACTAGATTACTGTTTCAGTCTAGTGAAAATAGTAAAATTCTTGTTTATTTTTTGCTTTTTGGGTCAGTTCCAGCTCCCACCTCATTTTAGCCAGAACTGGGGTGGGGTGATGTTTCCAGGATTTTGGGCCACCAGCTCACAAATAACAACACAGAAACTTTTTATTAATTTTGAAAGCTCGGCCTAATTAGCTCTTATAACTTAAATTAACCCATTTATATTAATATACATTCTGCCATGTGGCTCACAGCTGTTACCTCTCCTCATGTATATCCTGCTTGCTTTGTATCTCCTGGCATCTCCACCGTTCTTCTGTCCCCAGAAGTCCTGCCTAACCTCTTCCTGCCTAGCTATTGACCACTCAACTCTTTATTAAACCAATCAGAAGACGCTTTGGCAAAGATACATCTTCACAGTGTAAAAAAAAAAAAAATATTCTGCAACATTTCTCCCCCTTTTGTCTAAATAGAAAGGAGAGGGTTTAACTCTAATACAGTAATACTATATATAATAAGAACAATTGTCAGGAAAAAAATTACATTTACAATGTCCAGTCTGTTTTTATTTGACAATTTTGGAGAAAATACTCTATTATCTTTTCTATGTTGATGAAACTAAAGTTTTATACTTAAGCCACTTTTTATCATAACTTATATTACCATCTTAAAAATATCTTTTTTCTTTTCCAATTTATACATTTCCTGCACAGCTTCACTGATGTATAAAACATCAGTACAAAATGTTGATAAGTTATTTTGCTTTTTGCCTATGTATACTGTTTTATATGATGAGCTGGGATGTTTTTCCACAGGCAAAAGTTTTCCTAAAATAAAACTATAAAAAATAAGATAGAATCATTTAAATAGAAACTTTGCATTCATATTTTTACTGCTTCCTGCATAAGAGGATGCTATGAAGTCTCTGGAGAGGATATTTTTGAAAAAGTCTGAGGATAGTTCGTCACATAACATGTGCTATACATGTCAACATTTTATCATTGTGCATCAGATTATCAAAGAGGTCTCTATCCTATATTTCAGTGTTTATTTCACTAGTCTCATTTTTTTAGGTTAAAAATAAACCACATAAGCCTAACCATGACAAATGGTTATTATGAAAGATATAGGAATCACAAATTGCCTTATAACAGGTATCTGGTCCAAGTAAATATTTTGAGAATATAAATGTGAATATTTTAATTTTGATTGCTATGATTTTTCACTTGAAAATATTTAGAATCTGATACAAGGAAAGTTTGCATATTAGAATGTATAGACACATTATGGATTTTCTTATAAAGTAATGAAAATAACTGGCTCCAGTTCTTATCTTACCCTTTTATTGAGAGGCATAATGTGGCAGTTTAGGTAAATCTAAGTTTATACTTTGGAACTGTTACTCACCAATCTATGATTCTACAAGCACAATAGCAAAGGTTCCTGGTAACCGAAAGTTGAGAATTGCCACCTGTCAATAATGGCCAGATTTTGAGCTCCTGACATCACTGAGCCAAAAGGCAGAGAAGGGGATTACTCTTTGTATTGGTTAGCTTTCCCACTGCTGTGACAAAATCCTAACTAAATAAAACAACTTCAGGAAGAAATGGTTTATCTTGTCTCACAGTTCGCATCATGGTAGACGAGGCACGGTTGTGGCTGCTAGAGGAGGCCATTGTAGCACATCTTCAGGAAGCAAAGAGAGATGAAAACGAGCGTTCAGCCAGCTTTCTCCCTTTCATGCAGTCTGATATCCCCACCTAGGGAATGAATTCTAGTTGCATTTCTGTTGCTGTGAAAAATATTCTGACAAAAAGCAAGTCAGGGAAAAAAAAAAGGAGGTTTGTTTGGCTTACAATTCCAGGGAACTGTCCATTACTGCTGGGAAGTCAAGGCAAGCACTTAAAGCATCACATCCAGTCAAGAGCAGAGAGCTCATGAACACTCACTTGCTTCTTGCAGCTTATGCTCAGTTAATTTTCTTCCCTCTTATATGGTGTAAGGCCCAGCCCATGAACTTATGCCATCCATACTCACAGTGGGTCTTCCTACTGTTATGGAATAATCTTATTGTACACTGTGAAGATGTATCTTTGCCAAGGCACCTTCTGATTGGTTTAATTAAAAAAAAAACTGACTGGCCAACAGCTAGGCAGGAAGAGGTTAGACAGAAGAGCCAAATTGAAAAGACACTGAGAAGAAGGAGGGCTGAGTCACAGGAAGTCATAAGAAGATGCAGAGAGAAGCAAGATGAATATACCATGCTGAAAAAAATGTACCACCACATGGCAGATCATAGACAAGAAATATGAGTTGATTTAAGTTGTAAGAGCTAGTTAGTAACAAGCCTATGCTATTGGCCAAGCATTTATAATGAGTATTCAGTCTCTATGTGGTTATTTGGGAACTGGCCAGTGGTCCTTTGAAAACCTCTGCCCACATCCTACTTTAATTAAAAGTCAAGACAATTCCCCACAGACATACCCACAAGCCATTCTGATCTTGATAATTCTTCGTTAAGACTCTTTTTCAGGCTGGAGCAATGGCTCAGGGGTTGAGAGCACTGACTGTTCTTCCAGAGGACCCAGGTTCAATTGCCAGCACCCACATGGCAGCTCATAACTATCTGTAACTCCAGTTCCAGGGGCTCTGACATCCTTACACATACATGCAGGCAAAACACCAATGTACCTTAAATAAAGTTTAAAAAAATAAATAAAAAGACACTTTTTTCACGGGTGATTATAGGTTGCTTCAAGTTGACAGTTCAAGCTAACTAGCACAGAATGATACCACCCATATTTAGGAAGGGTCTTCCTGCCTCAATTAACCTAAACAAGATAATCTCTCATAGGCATGTCCAGAGATTGATCTATGAAGTGCTCCAAGATCCTACCAAGTTGACATTCAATAAAAACCATCACACATCACAGTACTGAAGATATTGTTCGGGGTTAACAAGGAGAATTTGACCAGTGCTACTCAGTACAATTAAAGGAGAAGGAGGAAGGGGAAGATGAAGAGAAAAAGAAGAGGATTAAAAAAAATAAGAAGTGGAGGAGGAGGAGAGAACACATTGCTGTGCCCCTCAGAGCTTTCATCTCTAAAATTAATCAAACAAGACTATGGGTTAAAATGTCACATAATGGAAGTATGGACCTTTGGCTAGGTAAAAGGGAGAAATGATGACTGAAATACAAAGAAATGTAGAATGGGTAGTTAAAATGTTTACAAATATCAACTATAGCCTTATGGCCAGTTCTTGAGGCATATTTTCTTATGATTTATTATTTATGTTTCTATTCTTCTTTCCTTCTAGTTGTTTTGTGTAAGGACTGATGGTACTTATAAAATTCCCAATTCAGGGAGATGGTGGGACCTTCTGAAAAATGGCTTAGAACATCCCTCCTAGTATGAAGTTATTACTGCATAAAAAACACAGAGAGATGTGGAAACAAGCTATTAAGCTATTTTCTTTCCAGTCAAATCCATCTCTATTCTGTCTTCTATACATTGCTTTGTTCACCTAGTCCTAGCATTCTTTGGATTACTTTGTCCTCTGAACTTCTGTTAAATTTTGATATAAAATAGTCATAGCTACGTCAATGTCAATCATCTGAAACTAAGTTTAACAATCAGAAAGAGAAATGTTATACCCAAAAAGTTCAAGAGTAGACTACACACATTTGAATCCAAGGTCTTAATTGACTTTTATTTTTCTCTGAATTGGTTTTGTTCTAGCATATTCTCTCACAACAGAGCATCCAGGAGATGAAGTTCATACTTCAGTATAAGATGAACAAAACCATTTTCACTTTAGCTTCTTATTCTGTCTAACATTGTAAGGTTAATGCTCATTCGGCTTCATTGATCCACTTAAGCCAAGTGCCTTCCCTGAAACAATCACAACAGGGCTCAACAATTTCATTGGAAAATCATGGGTCATTTTCCCTAAACTAGGGTCAGTTCCATTGGAAACGGTACTTAGAAGAATTAAAATAAACTCATCAATACACCAACAATCCCAGTAAAATGTTCGCAGTGCTGCACAATTATCAATAACAATTCAATGGCACTATTTTTGCAGTAGAAATGTCATATCTCAGTAGCTCACAGAGGTAGAGAGCTGGTCTTAAAAGAGAGGACAAAGAAGGTGACTCATGGCCATGTGGTTATATTTTAAGAAAGCTGCAAACTCCTTCTGCCTAAAATATCTTTTCCATCTGCCAACTACAGTCTGAAGCTCCAACTGCACTACAGAGATTGTTGTTTGGGGCCGTAATGTGGACCCTTGAAGCTTCTTTAGAAAAATAGGCCAATGCCTTTTTAGCATTTCTCAGCTTTCGGCACCTTTATATTGATTACCTTATCAGGTTGGTGATAGGGAAGACAACAATGAGTTGTCCCTCCAAGGAATATGTTTAATTCTTGAAACTCTCACAAAAGGAAGACCTGAAATCTATGTGTCCAACATGATAGGAAAGTAAGGAGAAAGTGGCAGGTGATAGAGCATTTCAAATACAGCCTTTCTGCTTCACAATCTCTCTTGGTAATAACAGGCCCCATATCATCTCCTTAGTACATCTCAAAAAGGGCATTCTGTGAGAAGAGGCTCAAGAATCTCACCCCATTTCCCAGGATGACAAGTTCCTTATTGAAGACATGACTGTACAGTGACATCTGTCCTGGTCTGCAGGATGAGAGGATATTGGTTAGTGATCACTAGGAAGAATATCAGTCTATAAGAATTCACTGGAAGTATCTCCATCTTTTGTTGTCAATACTTAAGCAACTGAGTCTGCAGTACACTTGTTGATCTCTTTGATGACATGGAAGGGACAATGTCTAATGCAGCTAGGGAGACAGAATAAGACCCCAAAGTTAGTTTTCATATGATAGGGCCCCAGGTATTGGCCTTTCTTACACTATCCTACTTTTGAGCTCGTTTTAACTAAGATTTTATTTCATCTGGCATTATTTTCTTAAGTAGGAATTATAACAATATACAGCAATAAAAATCTTCCCCAAAGTTTAACAAATTAACTTGAATTAATTTGAATTAACAACTATTTACCATGGGAAAGGTAAAAACACTTTTTAAAACTTTTCATTCTGTATATTTTATTGCTGCTTAACTTTGCTTACAGTATTATATATTTGTGAATATTTTTTATTAAAGTTTGGGCCTTAGTAAAATGTCTACTTGATTTTGCTAACATTTTGTCCTTATATTTGGAATTGGCGTGGGAGTAGGGTAAACCATGTCTGTGGCCCAGTTAGATGCTAACCGCCGCACGGGGCGGGGGGGGGGGGGGGGGGGGGGGCGGGGAGAATGTACTCTAAAAGTCTCCACTGTCTGACTTAAGCTTAGGAATAACGTCCAAATGATATAAAACCAAGCAAAATAAAAATGAAAAATATTCCAATTTTTTTGTTATATTCTTTTTTATTCCCGCAAAGAATGAGCTACTGCTGTTTTTCAAAGTGTCATAAAGACTCGGCCGGTTACTGCTCCGCAGGATGGTTTTCCTTCGGTGATAAAAGGTTTTCTGGGCGGTTTGAGTCAAAGCTCTTATGTAAATAAGGAGGCTTACATAATGCTCTTTAAACTAAAACTTCGAAGGCTGTCCGCAGCAAGCACAGAAAGTCTGTCTGTGCCGCAAATGGCCCCCGAAAACTGACGGGAAGTCATCCAAGACTCGTTTAAGAAAACAGGAAGGGTAAACACGGTGCAAGCTTCCTTCAGTTCATTTGAACTCCCAGCACAAAGAGCAAATAAGAAGTGAGTCTCCAGACCCGTACACCGCCTTCCACACGGTCCTTTTGGAGCGCTCCCTAGAGTCACTTGTTTTTGCATTTCCATTATATTCTAAAGGGCCGAAGCACCTAGGGCCCTGAGCCGGTGCGGACTCCTCCCGATGACTTTCCATAGTGCGTCCTCTCCCGGAAGATGCTGAAATAGTATTGATTCTGCGATTTCTGGAGTTAGCCCAGTCTAGCACAAGCACACTCTGGGGTGCGGGAGCGGAGGGGGCGTCTGCAGAGCAGATCGCTCTTCAGACCGCCTGCCTCTGGATTGCGGAGCCGGGGCAGCCTGGGAAGCCTCAGCTTATGAGGAGCTGTAAAGTTCTACCCACCGCCGCTGCAGCGGTGGGAATCTGCGGACTTTGGAGGAGAGGCATCTTTCTGCCAAGGTCTTCCTTTGGAAGATATCGGGAGTATTCGAGGATGCTGGGCGGTCGGTTTTCTTTGTGACCTTGTGCTCGCAACTCCACTTGAGCATCGACCTGCTGCGCACAGGAGTGAGCACTAGGTCCCCAATGCTGCTGCTGTTTCACCAGGCCCCGCCCCACCGCTTGCTGCGGGATCTCCAGGCCGGGATTTGACAGCTCTCCCCACACACACACCCTCGTTGACACCCGGGGAACTAATTTTCAGACTCATTGCCACCCCGGAAAGGTGCTCCACCCGGGACGGGGCGTTCGACCAGCCACTGTCAAGTCCGAGGGTGCTCTGGGCAGTGCACGGGGTGGCAGCGGTCGCTATCCTTTTCCAAGTCCACTTGGACTCTCGGGACAGCCCCACCTGGCTTAGCCTGGGGCCGGGAGCAAATCTCCGCCCAGACCGCTCGCTTTCTTCGCTCACCCCTTCCCCAGTCACTGGGCCGCTTCGAAGCGCGCTGTCGCAGGCATGCCCTTTACCCCCAGAAGCCTGAAGGTGGCTGAATGGAAACACTGACACGTGAAAACTCTATTCTGAGTGACTTAGAATTGGCTGCCTTGAGGTTTTAATCTTGCCCCTCTGGTCCCGCCCAGCCTTAAGAGCAGCTGTCCTAATGGTCTACTGTCCTTGGGGAAGGTGAGGGTGTTGGGAGGCGCACCGGGACCTGATCGACCCGGACCATACACTGTATCTAGGAGAAAACTCCACGACCTAAAGGAATTTAACTCCTTGTGTATTGTTTCCAAACCAGATTCGCACGACAGCTTTCTTCTGAGGCCTGGGACCGGCAAGTCCCGATTTAGAAACCCAGAGAATGAACTGGCCATCACCAGCCATCTGCCGGTGGTGTGTGGGAGGGTTCTCCCCCTCCCTCATCCTGCCCTTTTTCTGCTGCCTCCCTGTCTGCAACTGGTTTTCGCCTGATGGAGATGTGCCCTGCCCCCTACCCCAACTCGACCAGAGGGCAGCCACCAGGGCCTAGGCCAGGTCAAGCAGAGGCAGACGTGGCCAGGACAGCATGGCGTACTTGTGGTCAGCATAGGTGATATTTGGAAACGTCAGTGCACCACAGACTTCTAAACCTCTCCAGAAGAAACTGGGCTCTATTGTGTGGGCTTTTGGTTGCCTCCTCCCCTTTAGGAAGACTGGGTGCGTCTGTTTACCGTTGTTTATTGTTTCACCTTCGTTTTGAACCAACTTACGACCTTTCACTTCAAGCTAAGAGACTGCTATTCTTAAAGAGGGATCCATGATGTTTGTTGGCTGGAATTTTGGGACTTTTGCCACTTAGTTTTGCTGACCTTGAGAGACTAGCTGCTGACCCAATCTAGTTTTTGGCTGTTGCAAAAGGGACCCTCTAGTGCTCCAGGTCCACCTGTCAAACCCTCTGCCTTCCAACTACCACCATCAACGCAAGGTCAGAATGAACTTAACTCTGTTTCCTGTGACCTCCATCCAGTCTTTTGATGCTCTGCCAGTGAACGTTTGAAAGGAAAACTGACCTCAGTTAAGGAAACACTTAGCTGCCCCTGTGCACTTACCACTGTATTCCTGAAACTTGGAAATGAAAATAGAAATCGTTTGATGTATGAGGAGATGTTATCTAATTAGGGTGTAAGAAATTTAATCTTTCTAGCATGCAGGTCATATAATTAATGTTAATTTAACGCTCAAATTCTCAGTCATTAATTTTTATTCTCTTAAATGCAGTTTGGCAGGGGCCTCTGATCCACGGCAATGGATTTTACTGGATGTGAGAGCACTCTTGGTATTAGGAGTGACTCACTGCAAACCTTCCTATCCCAATAACAAGATCACATCATGTATGCATTATTAAGCTACATAATTGAACAGTCTATAGTTTGCATATCAGACTATTAAAATAATGTGTTTTGCTTTTCTCTGAACACGTATTGTTCAAGCCTCTGCGAATATGTGGTGATTCTGATAATTATCACCAAATTACTGCAAATGTTCTCTTCATTAACATGATTTCTTTCAAGCATTTTTAAAATGTGAATATCATTATGAATTAAGGGACTTCTTCCAAAGTTGTACGAACTTTCTATTTTAAAAAAAACTTGTCATTAGGAGAGAAAGAATATATTTTAAATGGTGGAAGTAGAGAGACACAATTATTTGACTTTAAATGCCTTCCTTGGATCCAATAAAAGTTTTCTAAGTGGCTTTTAGTGAAGTTTCTAGAGTAGAGACAGAGAGAAGGAGAATGGGAGAGGAGAGGAAGGAGGGGAAAGATGGCAAGCTTTAGAAGTTACTGTAAGTGAGACTCTTGTTAAAGCCTGTTACCTCACTTCTTTGGTGTAGAAAGCTAGCATCCCAAATGCTTATCTGCCCTATCATTACCCGTGGCTCTCGCCTGAAAAAGTAGAAGCTCAGAATTTTTTGAAGCTAACAATTTACAAATAACTAAATATTATTATTCCCCTTTCTACCAGGGGTTGTACTGTTGGAGAAATGATACACACAGGAATAAAAACAAAGACTTCACTGCAGCCCTTCCTCACAATGTATTCGAGGCTGAATGGCAAGGCTTGTTTCGTTGTTTTTTTGTTTTTTGTTTTTTTTTTAACTATTGCAAAATAAGAGTCTTTTTAGTGTGAAAGTTTTTGCGTGGTCATCGACTTTATTTTTGAGCCAACTTTTCTTTTGAGTGACTGTAAAGCTCTCATAACCGAGCAGTGTGACCCAGGTATTACTACTGCTTCTCAGCAGGTTTTGAAGCACATTAGTCCTTCTCAGAGGCGCCTGCCGCGTCATTCGCGCAGGTCAGTCCCGGTGGGGAGGGGTCTTCAAGCACACGGAACATATTAGGAGTTTGGGAAAGTTGTAGGAATTTTTCCCCCAAGTAAAATAAGGCAGGAAAGAGTGGGCTGGAGTGGCGGGGGGGGGGGGGGGGGGGGGATTCTGTCTGAACCCTCAGTAACCTGTGTAGCTGCTCCTTGCCAAAGGAACCCCTCTCCTTGCTCTATGCTGTGGTCCCGGGGGCCCCTCTTCTGGAAGCTGCAGACAGCTCTTTGGTAAAAAAGTGCCAGGCCCTTGGCGGCACTTTTATTTTGGCTGAGAAGAGGGAGCCCTGGTCCCAGGCCCAAGGGGAGCTAACTGAGCCCTTCTGTTTGGATTTCCCTGCTCGCTATAGCAACCAGCAGCATCAGGACAAAAATGCGCCCTCCCTGGACAATGGCCGGGCCTCCCGCTTCTCGCCCTTGTCTTCCTTCCCGGAAAGCAGCCAGGACCTGACTCGGCGCTCGGCAGCCAGGGACCCTCCCTCTTCTACTCCTTCCCTAGCAGTCTCTCAGGAGGTAGGAACTCCGCTCTCCAGCCGCCGCAGCCCCTTCCCCGCACCCCTGCTGATCACGCGTGCAGGCAGTGGCCAGGACTGCAAGATTCCCCCCACCCCCCGCCCCCGGCCGAGATCTGGTGCTCCCACTGCGAACTTCTCAGCTAGATTTGGGGGGGAGGGGGTGATGATCCTGTGGAACAGAAACACGAGGGTTTGTTTTTTTTTTTTTCAGGATTAAAAATTAATTGGGGTAATCCATGAAGTAGACTTCACCTGTATGGCAGGGCGCGCGCACGCGCGAACACACGAGTAAATACAATCATCCTACGTCTGGTCCTAGGCATGATTCCTCCACTTTCTTTCACTCTTCCAAGGTTAATTAAGTTCCCTTCCAAGAACTAAGTTCCAAGCCTATTCATTATTCTCTCCTTTTGACCTAGGGCGCTAAAATGATCGGGCCTGTGACTCTGCCTCGTCTTCTTTCTCTATTTTGCATGCAATGCTAGAGCCAAGGCTGTCCTAGATTATCATAGAAATGTCTCAGAAAAAGCGAGCAAAACAAGGAAGTCTCATTACTCCCCCTATCTAAGGCTTCTTTTCACTAGGTCTTTTCCAGGCAATGCCAAACACTTTACAGACCAAGGAAGCACATTCTGAAAATTCTTCCCTAGAAATAATTTTATCCTTAACTTTATGATGTCCAGAGAGGCATGGAATGACAGAACTGAACCTCGGGGACCTAGGGTGGGTGAAGTCTTGGCAATCAGTTACTACCACTGTGGTTAACTGCTCTCAAGAAAACACCTCTCCCTGACACCACCCCTCTCCTGCTGGCTGCGGTTCCCAGTCCTGAAGACACAATTGCAAAGTGTGCTTGTACACTTTGGAAGGGGGTTGCATTTCTGTTCATGCTTTGTGCTGCCAGAATAAGAGAACAGAAATCTAACTTCAGCTGAAAACAGCCTGTTTCTTTTAGGCACAAAGAACCAAACCCTTTGGCTTCAGTGAAATAACTGATTGCCCGTGAGCAGGTGTGCTGGTGACCTGGCCTGCCTTCCACTTCTCAGATGGTTCCAGAGCATGAAAAGAGGTAAAGGCTGCACAAGGCCCTTATCTCAGAACGTTTCCAAAATGCCTTAGAGCTTAGAGGGTTTCTGTTCAAGTCACTTTAATTCATCAAAGTGTTGCCATCTCCTCCTGGTGGCCATCCATCCACCTGCCTTAGGGTAAAGAGAAAAACACACACCTTTAGGTTTCATTGTTGGGAATTTATTTAACCTCTGGTATTTTGACAATGAAATTTCAAGGAAGTGAGCTAAAAGCCACAAAGACCATCATGTTCGGTTCCTGAGATTTCAGCTTCTCCACACATGATCTGTCTGGCATGCTGCTGAAATGAATCCTTCCTCTGGCCTCACATTCAACACTCAAAATTTAGCAGGCTTCCTTTGATAAATTACTCAAAGTAATCCCCGAAACAACTAGACTGCCCGGGTGGTGTGATGTTAGAAGTCTTCAAGCCATGCCTGCTTATAAAATATTCACTTTGGGACTACAAAGAGTGGGTCACTTTTAATGATGACACCCATATCTTAAAGAAGGAAAATATTAATACCTATGAATCCAAATAATTTCATTTTAGTTAAAAGTGTTTCAAATACCACTGCACAGTATATGTCAGTGGACTACTTGGTAGTTAAAAATAAACAGAAGTGTGTGTGCCCAAGCCACCAACTAACTTGCCAAGTGTAGGAATTAAGGTGCTTCAACTCTCAGAAACCATACCAAATGCTTCTGCTTCTTCAGGTCCCCCCCCCCCCCAGGGACATAGGGACAGATGAACATTTAGGAATTGGCAAAATGTATTTATATATGAAACAGAAAATTTTAAATGGGGGATCTTTATTCAAGAGACAATGCATAGCTACATAATTAAAATTAATTTCTTTTATATATATTTTTTCAGGTAAATTTTATTGTGTGTTTCCCAAGAACGTTCAACTTGGAAATGCATTTTCTCTGCTCCTTATAAATGCATCCCCCAAGGCTGCAGTTCTTGAAGCTTAAAGGCAACCAGCTGCCTCTTTGTGTGGAGTGGTCCTTAGAGCTGGAACCTCAGTTTTGACTTTCCGTGGACCCTGAGCAAAGAAGTTCCATTCAGATGTGGAGAGAGGAGGTCCCCATCAAGCAGCTGCTGGGGCTGAAGGAAGGGCAGAAAGCAAGGAGGGGAGGCGGAGAAGGGAGTAATCCCACCCAAAGGTGGATGCACTTTTTTCAAAAAAAGCAATGGTCACTTTTACATCATTTTAACCAGTTGCCATGTCTACTCCTCCAATGGGCACCTAAGAAAATCTTCTTTGTTTTCTGTTGTTATCTGATTTCTACTTTACTGAGAATGCATAATGAAGAAAAATTTAAATCTATCAAAGACATGCCATCTCTCCTGCTATTATAACTAGGTGTTTTCAGATCAATGTACGGGAATGGTTAGGTGCACCTTCGGTCAACTCCTAACATAAAGAAATACGTAAACGACATTTTACGTAGGACGTGAAGGTGTTTACTAGTTAACAAGCTAAAGTTCAAGTTACAGAGCTTGGACTGCTCTCCTAATTGCTACTCGGGTGAAGATTTAGGGATACTTGAGTCAGGATGCTGTTTGCCGCTTTCCAAAGCCCTGCACAGTATCTCAAGGAGCACGAAATGCCGGTAGGGTTTTGTTTGGTTTTGGTTTTTAGCGTTGTGAGGCTATCCAGGTTGTTTTCTCTCTGCTCGGTCCATTCTTACCCAACGGAGCCCACACCAGTTCAGACCAGCGCAACCACAGTACCGAAGAAGACCGCCCTTCCAGAAGATCTGAGAGAACCTGAAGTGCAGCCTAAGAGAAGACTTCTCCATTGTGCCGCCAGCCTACTCTTGCTGTAGGGGGATCTGGGGGTTGGGCAGTCCTCGCCCCAGGCAGAGAGGCCAGCACCAACTGCTTGCTCAGCCATTGTCCTAGCAAGTGCTCTGGAGGAGCTGTGCTAGAGTGAGGCAGATATCAAGGCACCTTGTCAGTTCAAAGCATTTTAGGCTTGTTTGAAATCCTCTCCACGTCAGTGTAAGCAGCCGAAGTATTTGAACAGCTGCTTTGAACAGTGAAAAAGAACAAGCTGAATCAAAATCCGAAGGAGTCTACCCGAGACACCTTCAACGCTCTGTGTTTCAGGCGGAGACAGGCAGGCAAACAGGCGGTCTCTTTCCCGACTGGGTCAGTAGGAAGAACCGCGCTAGTAACCGTGGGACCAGAGATAGGCCCCCATTTGGAGCCTAAAATCTTCCAGAGCCAAGGTTTCTGGAATCCCCGAGCTGCTGCATGCAGAGAAGGCGCGCGGGGCGGGGGGCCGGACTCCCAGATGCTCTGAACCCGGCATTCGAGCCAACCAGGCCCCTTGCCACAGGCGGGGGCGGCCTTGGCTCCTTGAGGGGTGGAGAGGGGCGGTGCTCCAAGTGGAACTGCGCTCCCAGCCCGGCCCTCCCCTTCACTGGCCCGACACCCGAAGCAGGGGCGGGGGGGGGGGGGGGAGCAGACGCTGAGGCCCCTTGGCGGGACACCATTTAGTATACTCCCGGGATTGAATAAGCATTCTAAGCCCGGTACAACTCTCCCAGCTAGACCAGTTGGGAAGCGTTCGGGCCAGTCCTTTCGCTCGCCAGCGAATGAGGCGGGGCTGGGGGGTGGAGTGCAGATCTGGGACGTCAAAGTGGGGGAGGATCTGCTGGCATTAACGGACAGTAGAGTCCCACCACAGTTAAGTGCTGATATTCACGTGCTGCCAATTTCTGCCCCCTCACCACCACCACCACGCACATGCACTTAGCCTCCAGTGCCCAGGGTACCCCTTTGGGGGGGGGGATGGGCAGGATATCGAGAGGAGGGGCTCTTACAGAGAGCTGGGCAGCCACAAATCCCTCGGAAATATATCTGGAAACTTAATTCTTCCCTTGAAGGTATCATCCTACGGGCTGCAAAGATTCTCGTATTTTTAAAAAAGAAAAAAGTGAAATTAACAGGAGGAACAGGAGGACACCTGCCCTTTGGGCAGGGAAAGGAGACGCTCTCTGCACATTGTCTTAAGTCCTTCCAGGCAGCTGATTTCTTCCGAGGGTTGGAGCTCTGAACTCTAGGGAAGGAAGAAAGCAAAGCCAGGAGGGCTGAGAAGGAACACTGCGTGGGAGAGACCTGCATGATTCCCAAAAGAGCCAATATCTTACAGGGCACAGAGGACCCGAGGCAGGAGACTGGAGGAAGTTGCTTCTCCCGCTGCCCCCCACCCCACCCCCGCCCCGAGGAGCGCGCAAGCCAAAAAACACCCTCATCAGCCGCTGAGTCTGCGCACTGAGAAGGCTGGAACTTTTCAATGTTTTATTGGCCGGGGAAAGTTAGTAAATTCCTAACAGTCCCCAGGTGCGCGGCCGAAGTGTCTGAGCGTTCACGCTGGAATACTTCGCCACGCGCTTGGTGTGAATCGTAGCCGAGCGGGTGCGCGCGTGCAGGTGAAAGTCCGTCCTGCTGGCTGCGGGTGGGCTCGCCCCTCCCCTGCCGTTTCTGACTCCTCCATACATGTTCATAAACACCGGACACGTGGAGATTCTCAGCCAAGGCTCCTGGCCCAGGCTAGTGCTCAGCCCTATCGATTTATAAACAATTCAGCCACTCCCGGATGAGCATCGCTCCTCGTTAGTCATGACGAATTTTTCTGGCCCGCTCTACTCTGCTGTCTAGATTAAGATGCTCCGAGGTCCTAAAATGCTCCCTCTGAGCGTCGATTTGGCCGAAAGAGCCAGCGCGAGCTCCACCCGGCGCCGGGCCAGCGGGGAGAGGTGGAGAGGCCATTCATGCTCCCTGGGTCTTTCCTTTACTAGCACTAACTTTTGATTCGCTGTGTCGGATCTGCGTGTGCACTCCAGACTGTGCCCGCCAGTCCCCGCCGCTCAAGCCCGAGTTTGAGCTTGGGTCTGTGCTACCCAGCTTGCAGGCGCGGAAACTGGCTACAGCCATCTAGCTCCTTAGGAATTGGAAGCGCGATGCTCTGTCGTTGGTCAGATCCCTTGCCTTGGGTGCCCTGGTCCTGGGTCTCACTAGAGAGTTTACCGCTACTGAAGGCTTTAATTAGCCAGGACCTGAAACACTAGACTAACCCCGGCCTCTGGCGCCCGCTGAAGTTGCTGCTTAGAGAGGACTCGCTAGCATCAACCGATTCGCCTATTTTCCTCCCCTTTTCAGCAACTAACGCGAAAGTTGCACAGACAGGCCTGGGGCCGGATGAAAACGCGCTCAGCTCCAGCAGCCGGCTTTCCAGAGCCGCACTGGGCAGCTCCACCAGTCCTAGGCTGCTCACTCTTCTCAGAGACTCCCGCAGGCTCGCACAAGGCAAAGGTCTACTTAGGAAAGCTCCCGGTTCTCTGAACCATAATCTCTGAGCGCACCCCAAGTGTCAGTGTGACACACACTTCCAGAGTTGTTTTTTTTCCCCCCCAGTTCAGAGCGCTGAGCTGTTAGAGTAGGCAACACCGTGTAACTGGAGTTGCTCAAAATCCAGGGCGTAGGTTGAGCCTCCCTCTCCCGGAATCTTTTGGGAAAGAGACTGGGATAAAATTGGATCTGAAGCTTCAGGGATCTTTGCTACTGGGGTGAAGGGGAAGGTGAGGATCTTTATTTGAGGACAAAAGTATCTACACACCCGAGAGCACGAGACACCTGTGCTCTGTAATTCTAACCATAGCGGGAAGTAAGGCTTCGATGGGAGATATTAGTCTGGCTTTGGCTCTCGCTCTAGGTTTAAACGACGTTGAAGCGCGCGCGCGCACACATACACACAGGGACACACACACAGACACACAGTGTGTGTGTGTGTGTGTGTGTCCGTGTGTGTGTGTCCCTAGAAGAATGAAAATCGAACTCCTGCTGACTCGGTGCGACCCAGCCTTTCTCTTCCACCGTCCACGCCCCCCCCCCCCCCAAAAAAAAAAGACCTATTGGGAAGAGAAAGTAGACTCCCTCCGGTGTAAGTCTTCGGAGCGGCTGTAGTCTACTAGAGCTCCTGGACCGCCGGGCTGCCGGGCTTCTCAGCTTGGGAGACAGATGGGGGGCGGGGCCCATCCGAGAGGGGCGGTGGAGGCCGGGGACAGAAGAGGAGAGGGGGGTGAGAACTAAGAGAATCTGAATCGCTGGGCTGGGGGGGTGGGGGTGCCAGAGGAAGGGCTGAGAAGACTGGGCGCCCGAGGGAAGAGGGGGGGGGGTGGAGCTCTGCACCAATCAGTGGCGCCGGCCTGGGAGGTTGCTAGCGGTATCCACGTAAATCAAAGGGCGCAGAGCCAATGGGAGGGGGTGGAGGGGGCGGGGCCGAGGCGCGTGCCGCTGCGAGCGGGCTCTGCCAAGAGAGCGGGAGAGAGCTTGAGAGCGCGGGGAGAGGGGGGAGCGCCCAGCGAGTCAGAGAGTGAGCGAGAGCGAGAGGAGGAGAAAGAGCGAGGGCGGGCGGGCGGGAGGCAGCGCGGCGGCAGCAGTAATAGCAGGAGCAGCAACAGAAGGCGTCGGAGCGGGCGTCGGAGCTGCCCGCTAGGGGAAAGAGAAAGAGAGAGAGAGGGAGAGAAGCGGGGCGAGCAAGGAGAGAGAGCCCCAGGCAGAAAAGTAACTGTCAAATGCGCGGCTCCTTTAACCAGAGCACCCAGTCCGGCTCCGAGAGTCATGGCGACCGCAGCGTCTAACCACTACAGCCTGCTCACCTCCAGCGCCTCCATCGTGCACGCCGAGCCGCCCGGCGGCATGCAGCAGGGCGCAGGGGGCTATCGCGAGGCGCAGAGCCTGGTGCAGGGCGACTACGGCGCGCTGCAGAGCAACGGGCACCCGCTCAGCCACGCTCACCAGTGGATCACCGCGCTGTCCCACGGCGGCGGGGGCGGCGGCGGCGGCGGCGGTGGAGGAGGCGGGGGCGGCGGCGGGGGAGGCGGCGACGGCTCCCCGTGGTCCACTAGCCCCCTAGGCCAGCCGGACATCAAGCCCTCGGTGGTGGTACAGCAGGGTGGCCGAGGCGACGAGCTGCACGGGCCGGGAGCGCTACAGCAACAGCACCAACAGCAGCAGCAGCAACAGCAACAGCAGCAGCAGCAGCAACAGCAGCAGCAGCAACAACAACAACAGCGACCGCCACATCTGGTGCACCACGCTGCCAACCACCACCCCGGGCCCGGGGCATGGCGGAGTGCGGCGGCTGCAGCTCACCTCCCTCCCTCCATGGGAGCGTCCAACGGCGGTTTGCTCTACTCGCAGCCCAGCTTCACCGTGAACGGCATGCTGGGCGCAGGAGGGCAGCCGGCTGGGCTGCACCACCACGGCCTGCGGGACGCCCACGACGAGCCGCATCATGCAGACCACCACCCGCATCCGCACTCTCACCCTCACCAGCAACCGCCCCCGCCACCTCCCCCACAAGGCCCACCGGGCCACCCAGGCGCACACCACGACCCGCACTCGGACGAGGACACGCCGACCTCAGACGACCTGGAGCAGTTCGCCAAGCAGTTCAAGCAGAGGCGGATCAAACTAGGATTTACTCAAGCAGACGTGGGGCTGGCGCTGGGCACCCTGTATGGCAACGTGTTCTCGCAGACCACCATCTGCAGGTTTGAGGCCCTGCAGCTGAGCTTCAAGAACATGTGCAAGCTGAAGCCTTTGTTGAACAAGTGGTTGGAAGAGGCAGACTCGTCCTCGGGCAGCCCCACCAGCATAGACAAGATCGCAGCGCAAGGGCGCAAGCGGAAAAAGCGGACCTCCATCGAGGTGAGCGTCAAGGGGGCTCTGGAGAGCCATTTCCTCAAATGCCCCAAGCCCTCGGCCCAGGAGATCACCTCCCTCGCGGACAGCTTACAGCTGGAGAAGGAGGTGGTGAGAGTTTGGTTTTGTAACAGGAGACAGAAAGAGAAAAGGATGACCCCTCCCGGAGGGACTCTGCCGGGCGCCGAGGATGTGTATGGGGGGAGTAGGGACACGCCACCACACCATGGGGTGCAGACGCCCGTCCAGTGAACTCAAGAGGGGGAGGGGCAGAGCGTGGGGCTCCCCCTCCCTTTCGGTCCATGGTCCTTCCCGGGACCTCTATTCCCCCTATAACTTCTGATTTTTTTTTAATTTTATTTTTTATTATTATTTTCCCGGTCCCTTAAAAAAAGGAAAAAAAAATTAGTGAAAATAAGGGAAAAGGAAGGAACGAAGACACTGGACTGTCCTATAACAGGTAGCAGGTGTAATGATGGGTTTTGACCTTTGCAAACAAGTACCCAGAAAAGGAAGTGGAATGTCTCTTACTGAGAGAGAGGGGTGGTGTGTGAGTGTGTGTGTGTGTGTGTGTGTGTGTGTGTGTGTGAGAGAGAGAGAGAGAGAGAGAGAGAGAGAGAGAGAGAGAGAGAGAAGAGAAACTAAATAAATTACCAAAAAGAAAAAGAAGTCCATCAAACCATACACAACACAAAACTGCAGCTTCCCAATGCTCACACGTGCTGCTGTGTTTATTTAACATGGGTCCCCATCAGGAAAGAGGGAAAAATACACTTTTTTAAACATAGGCAAATTTTAACCACACAAATTTGCACTGCAAGAAAATTGAAGTTTACATGAACAAGTTCAACATTTTTTTTTTTCTCAATACCCACTGCTAATTCTGAAACGGTCCTTTTCAGTTGTTTTGGTTTGCCTTACCCAGTGGAGAGGACAGAAGCCAGCTCTTGGCCCCCCTCCTTTTCTAGTGTTCTGATGTCCCTTGTTCTTATCGCTTGTAAACTTTGGTTTTCTTCAAGTCCCCCAGACCTGGTGTAACATTTATTGGCTCTTCATCAAAGCGAAGTGATTGGCTTCATATAAAATAAATAAATGTTTGCATTCAGGAAATGTGTATGGTTTGCCCGCTTTATGCAAGGCAGGAATACTGTTTGCAATATATATGTAAGAATCGAGCACTGCTTTTTGTAAACTACAAAGTAAACTTCATTTTCAGGCAGTATTTCTGGGTAGGGGAGAAAAAGAAAAATCAATAGTGAGTGACCGGTCACTTCATTTTATCAGGCAGAACCGTTGTGAAAGAATAAGAATAAGAAGTGCTAGGTTAAATATATTGCTAGAGTTGTCCAACAGAAAGAAACTGGGAACTCTGAAGAGAATTGGGAAACACACTGTGTAGTTCTCTGCCTTTGGGTCCAATAACTTAATTATAAGGGATTAGTTTTGATGACAGCAGTGGTTAAACTTTGTCCCTCTACTAGGTCTTTTTTTTTTTTTAACATAGAGAAAATAACCCAGGAACTTGATAACATATGCATAGACTGTGTTTCTTAGCACACAAATGCATACACCATACATGCATATATATACATACATGTGCATATATGTGAGCGTATATATATATGATAGGCAGGTTTTGTCTTCAACAGTTCATTTGTTTATCAAGTCATATTTTGGGTCTTACATCATCTTCCCCCATAATTTATTACAGAAAACTATCAGTTCAGCTTGGGCAGAGTTCTCCCCCTCTTTCATTAAGGAGGACAAATGAGGGGGGAATTTTCAACACTTCCTTCCTCCCCCTTTGTTAAGAATTTTTTCAGTGCATTTTTTTTAACCTTGTCCCAATGGGAAATGGTTTACTCCCAAAACAATAGAATATTCTGGAAGGTATAGGTAAAATAAAAACAACCAAAAAAACAAAAAAAAAAGGTTATGACTATATTAAAATTAACACCACTAAACTGTGATCAGTTAAAAAAAATTAAATAGTTATCAGCACAAAAGGGCGCTAAAAGGGAAAATACTTTTTTAGTAACCTTAAATGTTTGGGATTTTATTTCTTTGTTAGGTATTAGATAAATGTTTATTTTTAAAAATTTAATTCTCACTACCATAAAAATATGGTTCAACATCAGATTAGCATTGCACTCAATAGTTAAGGTTTTAGGAAATATGCTTTATCCAGGATTGTCTTTTCAAACAGCTGTGGTTGTTTCATTTTCAATGTTTTTGCAAGATAAATGGTGACTTATAATGGGCATATTTATTTGCCTGTATTTCATTTCCCCCAATGAATGTCACAGGAGATGGCATGGAGCTATTTCAGGTTATATCACACTGCTTGCTCCTGATGCGTGGGGACTAGCCTTCAGTGAAGCTATCCAGAGAAGGGCAAATAGCCAATGGTAAAAGGAGGAAATGAATTTGCAGACACTGACAAGTAGGTAAGGTTAGAAGCTGGGGTTCCAAGGATGTGTCTACAGCTTCTCTTGCTTTCATGGGCTTACAGAATTGAAAGTTACCACTGAACCTTACCATATGTATATATGTTTAATATCTGTCTTTTGAAATGCAGAAATAGTTTAAATGTTTCTTTGTCTATTTTTCTTTTTTAATGCTACCCAGGGATATATTTTCATATCGTTTTACGTGGCCTGCCTCAATGTATATTTATTTCTTTTGGAGCAAAAGGTTCTGAAAACTGGTTTTCTGTAGCTTTAAATGAGTAGGTAGCAAGATCTATATGGGATGTCATTTTTTGTTCAGTTTCTTTTTTTAAAAAATGCTTTGTTTTGGTACATTTGATTGTGCTTGTGGGGAAAATAAAGGCGCAGAGATCCTTATATATTTATGTTAAAGTAATATTTTATTATTACATAAAACAGAAATGCACAATACCTTCATAGTTTGTTCTAATTATTGAAATATCTTTATTTTATTTTTAAAGATAGTGCCAAGTTCTAAGAGGGAGAGAAGCCCTACCTAGACCTTATGCTTACTGAGCTGAGTTGTGTATAAAACACTTCCCTTCCTTTATGCTTCATAAAGTTTTGGAATAAATTTTATGCATATATTGCCAGCTTTCATGTTTCTAACTTCCAGAGACATTTTCTTGATTTTTTTTTAAATGAAGACTACTGTCCAGACTTTTCTTTGCAGAAACTACCATGGGTCCCAAATATTTCCTTCACTGCCTTATAGCGTTAAATCAAAGTAGTCATCGGGTTTGAGCTTCAATTCGTTTGCCATTTCCAGGGCCAACAAAAAACATTTGCCTTGCAAATACATGCCCATGTCCCTACACCTTCCTTCCAGGTTAGCTGCACCTTGGCCAATGACATCAGTGGCACTACATGAACTTTAGCCTCTACTCAAATGTACTTAGATAATTTGGGATCTTCAGAAAAGTGAAGCTTAGCTAGAAATTACTCTTCATAAGTAACAAATACCTTTCAGTAACAAAAATGCCATTTATGGGTTTACCAAATGATTAAGAGTAGATACTATGTATTTCTCATCTTAGGTTTACACGAAAAGATACTTTTGCAAAGGTTTTTACAACAGTGTTTCTTTCTCGTCAGGCAACAACCGGCTTCAGATTTAAAGAGGAAGGAAAGAATGTATTGAAGAGATTCAAGCCATAGCACTTATGGTTTGTTTCAAGTGTTAGAGCACTGCACTTAAAAAACAAGCAAATGAACAAAACAGCTTTTAATGTTAGTGAGGTGTTCCAACAGTGTTGGGGTAGTTTGTAAGTTTGTTGGTGTATTTAAACTCCTCCCTGGAACACTGACTGAAAATATAAATGTCCATTTAGGAAAGTAGTTTCTGGGCTTATTACCTCTGATCATCCTTTCTAATTCCTAGTCAATATTACATGGGTCCCAAACAGATTCTGCTAAATGATCTTATCAATAGTCTGAACAAGAAGTGACAGAAAGAAGAAGTGTTTTGTGACCGCAGACATGCTGATGGGTAAAATGTTTAAGCTAGGTATGGATTTGAGTTCTGGGTCAATATCCCTCTGCTGAAGGCAGAAAGCAAGCCGCATCTGCCCTCTGCAGGGCATTTTGGTGGACCTTGAGAAGGCATTTTTGTTCTTAGCCACAAGAACTAAGAACAGACTGGGAAACATCATGTATTAAACAGACACACTATGTTCTGAACTCATGTTGGCTATTCGGGTCCTAAAGATGCTCTAGTAGCTTCCATGCCAGTCTTACAATGTATTGCCCACTACTTAAAATAAAAAGTCAGAGCCACTAATACAAATCTATGGGGCAATTGTAAGATACTGAGAAGCCACCTCTGTCCTAAAGACAAAAATGTAGTATTTGCGTTTGCTCAAACCATGACACATTTTAGATTTATTATATATATATATATAATATGTGTGTGTGTGTATATACATATACATATATATATGTATATATATGTAGTGGGGGAAGAAATGATCATATATGAAAAAGTATGTGAAGGTCATAGGGAAGGAATGGCTGCAAATAGTGATATGCTTTGTGGTTCTAAACATTCTCAGTTTAGAAGCACCCTTTATGTTTCAGACAGCAGCAGCAGAATCACCTCTCTCTTCCTTCCCCTCCTGCTCCTACCGAGGAGGCCACACACTGGTTGTCAGAGTTTTCTGGTGACACGGTTTTGATGAAGGCACTCATCTATCTTCCTATTTCTTCAAAAACAACTAATAAAATGACGGGAACAGCAGCGGTGGGGGTGGCTCTTGCACGCACTGGTTGGTCTCAGACATGGGCTGTCTTCACTGGCACTTTAGTTTCCTTATGGAAGTAGTGCTGGGGAGCCGAGGAGATTATCCTTTTATTTCTCCTCTCTTTGCTTTGTCTTTGTTGATTTTTCAATCAATTCATGGAACTGTGTTCTAGATTCTATTGAATTCCCATACAAATTAAAGAATGGGATGAAGGATGGAGTTTGTACAGAAAAAAAAAAAAGAAGGAGGAGAGTGGTGAAGTGGGGGCGTCTTTGGTTCTCCTTGTGTATTTCAGTGGTTAAAGAAAAGGAATAGTGTTTGTTTCAAATGAAAGGGGGACCTGCATCAGGAAGTACCATGAACCCGGACAATGTGACTAATGGTCTAATCATCTGGGTTTTAGATAAATATTTTCTCTTTAGGAAAGTTTACTTTTTAAAATGATACATAGTCTCTGGATGGGATTCAAATGGCAGTAGAAGGGCACTGGGGCTTCTCATGGCTATTTCCACCACTTGATTCAGGAGAGGAAAAATCGAAAGTGGCAGGGGTCTGCCACCCAGCTCACAAATTCCTGGCCTCAACTGGCCCACATTTCCAGAACTTGGGCCAATATTTTTTCCACATCTGCTTATCTAGAGACAAGTACTGGAGCAGTGGAAATGGCTTCCGGCTGCTTCAGGGCTTTGCTTGGGTGTGGAGATAAACAATCAAAATGTTTTCATGTTATTCTAGCGTTTGTTGGGGGAAAAAAACAGAACGTTTATTCTCTTCTTTAAAAAGTTAATCAACTTTATTATATAGTACCTTTCCTGGACCTTAATGACACTGCTGCTCGACTTAGCTGTTAGAGGTTATTAGAGACAATATCACATCCCATCAAACACAGTCTAGTCTCTTATTGTTCCTAGGATTCTGATTGTTGGTAACATTAAGATGTATTTCTTTTTCTAAAAAAAAAATGTCTGCTATGTTATTTAATACACCAGTAAAAGTGCATCTATCTCTTAAAGTCCATTCTTCCCGTCTTTTTGAGTTTTTATAGCTCTTTGTCTGGAATGGGGAGGGGGGCGTTGATAAAGGAGCTTCCATAAGTGGTTTGTGCCTGAAGAGCCTGGGCTCTGGAAGGGTCTGCAGTTGGCCCGAAATATCTCCCCTTGCTTAAGAATGGGGAGGGTGGGTAAAGACACACACACACACACACACACACACACACACACACACACACACACGAGGTGTCAAGGATTTTGGAAAGACAGGGAGTGTTAGGGCCCTATCTGAGAAAGCTGGAGGGGATTTTGATTGTTATGAATTAACTCTCCATAAACCATATGCCTCAGTAGGCAACTTCGCTGTGGAGTAAATTGGAACTTGAGGTCTTTTTAAAAATTGGGGTCGTATATTCGTATATTTTCCCTCCCACCAGTGTTTCTTCTGCCTTTGTTATTTAAAAATGAAAGGGAAGTGTTTTTTGTTTTTGTTTTTAAAGCTCCACAGACCAAAACACAGGGCCACAGAGTTTGGCAGCAGAGTGGGGAAAAGAAAGTTCCTTGCGAATTTGTAACACAAATTAGCCATTGTAATCCAAGGGCTTTAAGGTTCAAGCAAATCCATGGGCAAAATGTGGGAACTCCTTCCCTCCCCCTCCTAAGAAATCTCACTCTGTCAGAGGAATTTTTCTGTGACCTTTTATGTTCCACAGCACACGATTCTGGAGAGAATTATTTGACATTAATAACTTTTGTTGATGTTGTTTCCCCTAACAAATATTCCTTCAAAGTTCTTACAGCTACTGGGCAAGGCTGGAAAGGGCGCTGAGTGCCGAGCGTCTACTATGGCTCAATTGCGGCCTTAGGGGACCGTGGCAGCTGACCTGAGCACCAAAGGAAGGCGTGTGAGGGGAGCTGGTCATTCCCTGTCCGCCCAGGCCTGGCTGAGGGATGCGGCAAATCGGGGATTTTTCTGGTCTCCAAGGGCAGCGAAGTCCTGACCTCCGTGGGAAGGGCGGTCATCGAGGTGGATCCCAAGCCTCTCTTCTCAAGGGAGGTCCGTAGGGGTGGGCGTCTTTTGGGACTACTGACAGATCGGCCTGTCAGAGCCTGAGGTTCGGGTGCTGCTTTCAGTACTGATGTATGGGGTATATGACGTTCGCCGCTGGGCAGAGAAATCCAAGTGCCAGAGTAGGCTGGCCCTCGCGACAGGCAGCGGGTGGCAGGGACGGAGGTGCCTGGAGTACTGAACTGGCTGGGGAGTTAGAGCAAAGAGTAGATCCCCGCAACTGTCTGCCGGCCATCCTTTACCCTTAGACTCTGCAAAGTCCCAGGACAACATCAGCTCGGGAGAAGGGAGAAGCGCTTGTGAGAGACGGTGGCCCCAGAATAAAAGGAGTTGGGCACCACAGCAGGGAAAGTGGGGGCGGGACAAAAGGCTGCCTGGGAAGTCACTTGGGCGTTTCCTAGCTTTGTGGAGGTTGTGCATTGAAGGGGAACCGCCTAAAGTTGAGAAACTAAGTTCTGAACGTGGGCTCCTCCGGCTCCCACTCAGCAAACTTCTGAGCTTCTGGCCTCAGCGGCCAGCTTCCAATGGAGAGGAACCTTCTCTTCTAAGCGCAAACGCAAGGAAGAAAGGGGTTCTCTAACTTGCAGAAACCGGCCACTCACTTATAAGCCTAAAGCCCAATGTCAGTTCCTCCCAGACAAGTGCTGCGGGAGGCGGGGGGGGGGGGGGGGGACGACCCCTGGGTGCCCTGTGCTTCTGAGTCAGAGGGGAGTCTCCAGAAGCTCCCGGCTGCGCTCCAGGACTTGAAGTGGGATTTCCACTCTCAGGCTGGGTGGATGCTTGCAGCCCACACCCTTCCCCAACCTCCAGAGCAGTTTCCACATGGAAAGAAACTCCCAAAAAGCCTCTCAGATGGGAATTGGGGGATGCTAGGGCCTTTCGCCTCCTAGAGGAAAGGCCTCTTGGGGCGCGCGGGGGGGGGGGGGTGAGATGGGTAGGTGGGGGGTTGGAACTCTGAGTGTACCTCAGGCCTCGTGACTGTAGAGCGGGGAGCAGGCTGGCCGCAGTAGGGAAGGAGGCCAACCATCCTGGAAGGGGCTCCGGCCGGCCGAGTGCAGCTCTGTGCAGGCACCCGGCCTGGTTCAGCCCCCCGTGCTCCAGCGTCCTGCTTGCTCCAGCCGCAGCTGCCTGTGGTCACTCACCCGGCCCTGCGGCCAGCCGGGGCAGGGTCGCACACAAACAGGGATGCTTCTATTTACTCGCCTCTGCCTGTGGATTTCTAAGACATTCAGCAGGCACAATCATTAAACTAATTTGTATTTGATTGTTTGGGCGGACGGACGGTAGTTTTATTGCGCTGAGCATTCAAGCAGGCACGCATCGCTGATTACCAGTATACATTAAATAAAGTTGTTTGTACACATTGTCTTACCACATATAGGCAGAGGCTTATTATTCTAATTACTCTAATTAGTGCATTGAAATGTTTTCTACTTGATTTGAGGAGACAGTGATTACTTCTATTACTTCTTTTAACTCGTATTTTATGGAAAACTGTTGATGCATGTTCAAATCACTTTATTTGCCCCTCGAATATAACGCTGACCCAAACTCAGTGAACTGCACCGCCCTTCTGGGGCCCCAACTTTGATGTGGGCCACGGCTTGGAAGAGGCTTCGCTTATTTGTTGTTTTCCTTCTCCAGCGCAGACCCCTGCCCCAGATGCGCTCCCGGCCAGGGGCCGAATAGGACAGACGCGGATTCTAAACCTTCTTGGATACAGCATCTCTGGCCGGCTGCCCTCTACTTTTCTAAGCGCGATTACTTTATAAAGACTCCCTTAAGCATATTTTCTGTGACTCTGTTTCTGGAGCCTTAACGTTACTATTAATTGATAAGATCAGCTCATCAGACATACTATTTCGATAGGGTGTTGTAATTAAAACCTTAATCCTGTTTGAGACTTTTTTCCCTTTAAATTCCTTTTTCTTATAGAAGGGGTACAAAGTTCACTATAAAAAAGTATTATAACAGGGAGATTAATTCGTTATCTAAATAACAATCTTTGCTATTGATCCAACGCACTTTTCGCCACCTTTTGTGTTAGTCCGGGAAGCCCTTAAAAAGGAGAATCTGACAAAGCAAAAGATTTGGACCGAACTCGAAAGTCTGCGATCTTTCTGGGAATGCGAGGGGGACTGAGACTTCTCCCCTTTCATCACAGCGGGGCAAGCAGTCCAAGTGGGTCCCCGCTGCCCTGATGGTGCCACTAGGGCAGACAAGTGCTGGTGCACGCCGGCCGGTCTCCTCAGAGTCCTCTCCCCTGGCAAAAAGAGATCTGCTTGGTCTCTAGGTAAATACTCCACTGGTTCTGATTTTACTTTTAATATTTAAACTCGGATTATCGTGTCTCTAAATGCGCGTTCCTAACCTTTGCGGGTGGCTGGGATGTAATAAACCCTGGCGGGCGGGCGGGCGCTCAGCTTCTGCTGGCCAGGGCCGCCGCCTCCCGTCCGCCCCGCCCGCCCTTGGGCCCCAGCCCCCCGCCTCCCCGCAGCCCCAGCCGCGCGGGAATGAAATCAGCGCCTCCCGGCAGCTGACGGCTGAGCATCCAGGGTTCTTGCAGGCGGGGGAGGCCGCCCTTTATCCCCGCTGAAGAGTCCTCGGGGGGCTGCAGGAGGAGACGAGCAACCCCGCGGCGTCCCGGTGGAGAAAGAGCCGGGCTTCGTGGAAGCAGCGACCCCAGACATGGGAGGGGCACCAAGAGGCGTGGGAGGGTGGGAGCGCTGGATGGGCGAGGTTGCTGGTTTGGTTGGGGGTGGGGTGGGAGTGGGAGGGGAGGACCCTGACCAAATCTAAGCCGCCTTTAAAAGAGGTCGTGGGCCCCAGTTTGAGAAGAAGCCAAGGAATTTCTGAAGCGAGGAGGACCGTTTGTGCTCCCAAGTCAGCTCAGTAGTCCCGAGATTTTCCTCAGTTGTAAGAGTTTACCCCCACTAACACCCTCCTGCCTCCCTAACAAAGTCTTCTTTCCCCATGCACAGACTTGTTATGTAACAAAGTCTCCTAGGCTAGTTTAACAGGAGAATAAAGGACACCCTAGCCCCACCCCTCCCCCCTCCCCCAGTGCATCTGCTCTCACCCCAAGAAGAGCGCAGGCTTTAGCCGAGTAGAACTTTGGCGCCCCACCGTGGCCTCAGCTTGCAACTACTCTAGATTTTACAGTCTAATCCTCCCAAACGTTGAGTTTCAGACTGCAATGAGTTTCCCGCCTCTCCCCACTCTACATTCTTTGCCTAATCCCTCGAGAAAAAGTTATGAAGGTGACTCCATGCACATGACTCACACAAAGGTTTCTAAATGTCCAGTCTGGATTCCCGAGGAAAGGTCTGAAGTTTCACTGTAGAGGACAGTACATTTTATACCAAAAGTTGCCCCTACAAAGAAAGACAAGAAGAAAGGATTGTACCCCAATATTTAGTTCCTACAAGTGTGACTGTAATAAGCAGTTATTCCATGTGCCAGAGAAGTCACAGATTCTCATAGAATTCAAGATGAGAATGCCCATTTGGAAGTCGCAGTTGACGGTGAGGAGGGCCCAGAATACTCTATTTTGACCCAGGGAAGATTTGACCTCAGACATCTTTTTATACAGTACGCCTGTTTTGTTTTAGAGTTCAAATGTGACTTTATCTAAGGGGGTCACTTGAACAGAGACACGTTTGTTGAAGAATTTCCTAGACCAGGGAAAATATCCCCACTTCCCAAATTCACATTAAAACTTATTTCCTCTCCAATTCATCTGTGAGGCCAGCATTTGCTTCTTGTGGAGTCTAGTAAACTGTGTGTCATTTTCGCCGCCAGTCTGTCTTCTTCCTCTGCCTTTATCCCAGGTCACGTGACAGAGAGGGCCCAGCATAGACAAGAACTGCATATGGCTCCCATTTGTGGTTCCTGAGCCGGACAGGCTTGAGTCAGAGCACCTGAGTTTGTGTCCTCTTTCTGTACTTAACAGTGGGCAAGCACACGGGGAAATCCAGTGGTGTCTCCAAATCTGTTTCTTCACATGCGCATTGTGCACACAACTTCAAATTTTCCAGTCGCGTTTAGATAACACGGAAGCACTAAATAAAGTGGAAGTCTGATATGCAGAGTGGTCTTACAAATTCTAGGGGAGGCCTCCGCTGTGACTGTCCTGCAAGAAATCCTACTAACCTAAAAATAAAAATACCGCTTTGTGTCCACTGGTGTGGGAGAAGGAAATGTACAGACACGAATCTCAATTGCACTACCCCGGAATAATTCCGACTTGCCGGCCTGCCATTCACTAGACTTGTACTTTCCATGCCCAGGCCTGAGGTTGTAGTTAACACCAGCACCATACTCTAGTAATTGGAATGAATGTGGCCACTGTAATATGCTAGGGAGGACTAGTTTGGTATTCTGCAAAACATACCATTTCTTTAACACCATCCAACTTCTTGACATTTACAGCATCCTTCTCTGGGTATCTTTTATTGTAGCCTGAATCAGTTGCAAAGAGAACACTGGGTTCATACACCCCAAACCAAGCCAATACAAGCATCATCACTGACAGCAGCAACAGCATTGGCGATAATGCTGATGGGTCACGTCCTGTTCTCTGGGTTTGGAAATATCCAGGGTTTGCCTCACACAGGAACTCTCAACACACTGAGTTCCAGAAATGGCGCTGTGGGGGTGGTCCGATTCCATTCAGGAACTCTGTTCCCCTCCACGGGGACCCTTATATAGAGCAAAGGAAAGAAGTGTCCGCTGCCACTTGGGAAGAGGGAAAACGTTCCTGGACAGTTCTTCTCTCCTGGCAGCAGAGTTTCCAGTTTTGCTATCTGAGAAGCCAGATGGTTTCTATGCCACTTGTGGGTGGTCGAGAGGGGTCTGCTTAGGCTCCTATGCCAGCGCTCTAGCCACAAGCGGATGAAGGGATTCCCATTAATGTGGTAGGTTTGCTGTACCAGATAAAGATTCTTCTCTGATTTTGGAAGGCCAAAATCAGGGGACCGGGTTACCCCGCTCCACCCCTATGCATACTTGCATGCAGCAAGCAGCAGGAACTCCTAGTCGCCACCATTCAGCACTCTTGGGAGCGCTAAACCACTTGGATGAGACCCAGAAGCAGCCCTGGCAGGAAGAGATCCGTGTCCTATCATCTCCTGTCACGCAATAACCGCAGCAAGCACCACAGCCAGTGTTCCTCAGTTGTCTCTCACTAAATGACGGGTCCGAGGAGAGAGGTGGCAGTGGTGCCTAAGGCCCCCAAAACAGTACATCTTCTGCGGATGGAGGGTAGTATAGTCAGGAACCGGGACTTCTAGAAGTACACAGAGCCAACAGGATCTAAAGTCTTCTCACTAGAAACACTTCGAATTTGTATGGGAACGACAAAATCACCAGCCCCAAGGAGAGTAGGACTTAACCAGTCAAGTAGAGACTCTTAAACTAACCAGAGTGAGTGCCAGTACCAGGCTTTGCTGACTCCCCAAGGGAGCCCTTACCTTTTCGGAGGGGGGGATGGGAGTTGCTGGGGGTTGGGGTGGCTGAGGGGGAGCAGGGAGGAGGGATGAGAGGGGGATCTGTGGTTGGTATGTAAAATGAATAAAAAAATTTCTTAAACATATAGCCAAACAAACGGAAACACATGAAATATGAACCAATGGCTGAGGGGTCACCAACTGGATCAGGCCCTCTGAGTGGGTGAGACAGTTGATTGGCTTGATCTGTTTGGGAGGCACCCAGGCAGTGGGACCGGGTCCTGTGCTCATTGCATGAGTTGGCTGTTTGAAACCTGGGGCCTATGCAGGGTCACTTGGCTCGGCCTGGGAGGAGGGGACTGGACCTACCTGGACTGAGTCTACCAGGTTGATCTCAGTCTGTGGGGAAGGCTTTGCCCTGGAGGAGATTGGAATGGGGGGCGGGCTGGGGGGAAAGTGAGGGGGGCGGGAGGGGGGAGAACAAGGGAATCTGTGCCTGTATGTAGAACTTAATTGTATTGCAAAATAAAAATTAAAAAAAAAATTTAAAAAAATTTCTTAAATAAAAAAATTAAATTAAAAAAGAGAGAGAGAGAGAGACATAGATGATGCGGGCCCCCCACATCCATGCATCTGGTAAGGAACATCTTTGTTGGCATAGTCAAAGCTAGAAGGAGGTAATGGTAAACACGGTTTAAACAAGCAAACAAAACAGGAGAAAGAATGCTTTGGCAGAGAGAGGTTGAATGGGCACTATAAGTAGGAGACAGCTGACCCACCATGAGTCATAAAAGCAGAAGGCAGGGAGGGTGAGTAGGTTTGTCACTTAGAACCACGGACCAGGAACCTCACTCCAAGGCTGCCACGGGAGAGTGCCTCGAGTTAACTGCTAGAAGGCTTACGGAAGTTTTAATTAGATTGAAAAGGCAATTGAGAGTCATTGCAGAGGGAAGATTCAATGAAAATAATGCTTTGGGGAGAACTGGAGCTGGCATAATGCAGGAGACAGGTTGCTGTGGTTTGTAAGAGTGATAGAAGCCAGATGAGCTAGGAAAGGTAGGCAGAGCTCACTAGAATCTATGTGGCCAGCCAAGAAAGTGTGAAAGAAGGTGGTGGAAATGGTGTTACAAGGGCTGTGCTGTGGGAGCTGAAAACAAGCAAAGCAAAATGGAGGGATCATGACCTTATTTTGGATGAATCAAATGGAAAAGAGAGAGGTGGAGGGGGGTGAGAAAGAGGGAAGTGAGAGGAGAAGGAATTTGAGAAAATCTGTTTAGGTTTGGATGTGTTATCCAATATGTTTCTGTTTTCTATCTTTTTGTCTCTCCCTCCCTCCTTTCCTCTCCCAATTCTACCTTCTCCACACTCTACCTACACACGTATACACACACACACACACACACACACACACACTGAAGCCATTAAGACAACATGGTTTCAGTAACACTTATCCCTTAAAACCTACTCAAAGACGGACACTAATCAAAATAACAATTTCAATTCAAGAATATTTTATTACATACCTACTATGCCGGCTGCAGTCCTAATCAGTGTCTTGGTGACTAAGAAAGTTTAAAGGAAAGGAAAATGAATATTACCAAAGGCCATAAAGTTTTCATTACCCACAGTATCAAAAAATCTCCATAAAAGAATTACAGTCAGCCTTCTGGTAGCTTGATATTGACCACTTTTGTTGCAAAGTCTCCTGTCTTATTTGTTTCCAGTTACTTTTATTAGAGAGTCAGCTGGGCATAGCCCTGTACTCCAAACTACTTGGGAGGCCAAGGAAGAAAGATGAGACCGAGAGCTGAGACCAGCCTGGACAACATAAGGAGATTCCCTTTCCCACCTCCCACATCCTGAAAGCATAAAAAGTCTATTTTGAAATAAATTTAAATACACCAGAAAGTTTCCCTTTAAAAATACGTCCATCAAACTAAAACTATAAGGGTTAGGTTTGAGAATTCATTTATTTTTACTTACTACTGTTTTTCAAATTAAAGCACAAAGATCTCCTCCAAGATTTTCTGCTTCTTGAAAAGAATGGGCTACTGGATTGTTTTGAATTAGGAAAAAGGAAAGAAATTCAACAGAGGCTAGCTGAATATAAGTGTACCAATATGCTCTTGGATAGGAAATGAGGTACATGATACTGCCTGGTTTTAAATGCAGTGAGAAAAGGTGAAAGTTTTTCTTCTGAAATGATGAACGAGATAAGAATGTCCACTCTTACCACTGCTATTCAACATAATATGGTTGCTTCTAACTTAGAACAATTAGGCAAAAGAAAAAAAAAGCCACTCAAATTAGGAATGAAGAAGCTAAATCATTTGGACATGACATGATCTTATAAATAAAAAACCTAAACTCCACTGGAAAGCTATTAGAGTTATAAATTATGTCAGTAAAGTTGCAAGATATAAAACTAATATACAAAATGAAGTCACATTTCTATACACCAAGAACAAATTATCAAAAGATAAGTGAAATTAAGAAGACAATTCCAAGCCCAGTAGTGGTGGCATGCATACCTTTAATCCTAGCACTCAGGAGGCAGAGGTAGATGGAGCTTAAGGCCAGCCTGGTCTACAGAGGACAGCCAGAGTTACACAGAGAAACCTTGTTTCAAAAAACCAAAAAGGAAAAGGAAAAGAAAACAACTCTGTTTACAATGGCATAAAACATTTAGGAATTAGGAATCAATTAACCTAGAAGGTGAAAGACCTAACTGAAAGCTTATGATACTGATTTTTCAAAACGGAGAAAGCACAAGTAAGTGGAAATATAACCCACATTCATATACTGGATGAGCTGGCACAGTTGAAGTGAGCACCCTACCCAAAGCAATCTACAAATTAAGTAACTCCTGTAAGAATACCAATAACATTTTAACAGAAAACAAAATCAAATGGAACTATAAAAGATCCCAAAGAGTCAAAGCAATTTCAAGAAAAGAAAAACTGGAAGTATCATAATAACTGGTTTCAAAATAAGTTCCCAAACTATGGTATTCAAAATAGGATGGCACTGGCATAAAAACAGGTATGTAGAGTAATAAAATAAGATTGGGGACCCCAAAATAAACGTATTTATAACTAATTAATCTTTCACAAAGTTATCAAAAACACACTGCAGAAAAAAAGCATTTTCAATAAATGATGCTTAGAAAATTGGATATCCACATGTAGAAGAACGAAATTGAATCTTTATCTCACTCTATACATGAAGATTTACATAAAATTGATTATATATTTTATTTTGAAATGTAACATGGGAGTGAACACAAAGCTTCACACACGCTAGGTAAGGGCTCTCCTGCTGAACTACATCCCAGGCCTGGATTAAAGATGTAAATAGTAAGATCTGAAACTGTTAAAACTACTAAAAGAAAACACAGGGAGCAAACTTCTTGATGCTTTTCTTGATGCTTTTTAAAGACATAAGCCCAAAAGTAGTCAACAAAAGCAACTAGTGGCATCATATCAAAGGAAAAAGCTCTTCCCCAACAGAGGAATAATTCTCTTGTTGAGAAGACAATCTTTTGAATAAGAGGAAAATTTATAAAACACAAATTTAATAAGGGGTTAATATTTAAAATATATAAGAAACTCATCCAGTAGTAAGGAAATAGGTAGTTGGATTTTTTTTAATGAGCAAAGGACCCAAATAGAAGAAAACATATAGCCAGTCAGCAGATATATGAAAAAAGATGTTCAATCATCAGCTTGCTAAGAAAAGTCAAACCAGAGAGTTCTATCTTCTCATACCCATCAGAATGATTATTATCAAAAAGACAAAAGATAATAAATGTTGGAAAAACATGCAAGTGAAAAAGGAATCATTACATGTCATTGGGGAAATGTAAATTAATTCAGCATTCTGGAAAAAAGCATACAAATCCCTCAAAAGATTAAAAATAAACCTACATATGACCCAATAATCCTATTTTAGATGTATATTCAAAATGCAATGGATATGTTGTATATGTATCTGTCCTTCCATATATGGTGCAGCATTATTCAAGAGTAACCATGATATGAAATAAGCCTAAGTGTCCATCAATGGATGAATGAACAAAGAAAAAGTTAGACATATGTCCACCCACACATAAAATTAAATACTGTCTACAGCCATATCATCCTGAATGAGCCCAATCTCATGTGAAATGAAATACTACTCAGTTTTCTAAGTACTAGGTTTGTTTGTAACAACCTGTGTCATTCACATTGAACATGACAAACCCGACAGAGTAAACAATGGAAATAAGCTAGGGAAAGAAAAATAAATACCATATGGTTTTACCTACAGTCAATATGAAAGTTTCATTCATAGAACAGAGAGCAGAACGTTGGCTGCCAAAGTAAGGGTAAGACGTTGGGAGCACAGCAGGAAGGTCCTTGTGCTCACAGAGCTCCAGAGAAACCAGAAATGTTAAGCACACAGGATTGTCACTCCAAGGGGAGAGATGAAAATCCTGGCCTTCCATCCAGAAAGCTGAGCATTGGAAACGATTGATAGCCTGGTGATCTGTGTTGTCTGTTGGGCCAGAGCATATCAAACTCTTACAACCAAGGCTGGAGGTGGCTAGTAATCTAAATGACCCTGATAGCCAGAGGCTTCCCCAGGCTCCCACAACCAGGACCAGTGATGGCTAACAGACCAAATGACCTCTATGCTATGTGTATGACACAAACCAGAACAGACCCATAGGCTTTTAAGCTAGTGCAGGTAGCCTATCTCTAGAACTCATCTTCTTGGAGGGAATGACATGTACCCTGTGTTGAGTTTCAATGTAATTATGCTTCTTTGTATACTGGGGGATATAAAACTTTTTTTCCCCAAATTGTACTGTGTTTAAATACATTGGCAATAAACCACCTGTTATTAGACTCCCCGAAGTCTGATCCAGGTCAACAAAGTCAATCTGCACCGGGTTTTCATTCTTTTCTCCTCATGGGGTTCACTTCCCTGTATGACACCTGCAGGAACCCTCACAGGAAAAAGCTTCCTAAAATGTATCCATTCTCAGTTATACAGGCAGAAATAAATCTGGATAGCTTGGTGGCCACAGTTAGTGATAATGTCTCATAGAGCTGAAGATTGCTAAGGGTTTATTCCCATCAAAAAATAGGCATATGTATATTATAAAATAGATATTTTACAAGATAGACATATTAATTAGTTTGATTTAATCATTTCTCTATGTGTGCCTATACTAAAATAGATTGTATTATAAAAATATAGTTTTCACTTTTAATTATATTTGAATGCTGCTTGGTGGGGGACAGGAATAAAGACAGGGCATGGCATTACATTACACTTTTCTACTGTTTCCATGTGCTACAACTGGTGAATTTAAGTTGGTCTATTTTCTACTTCATATTTAAAATAAAAATAATCAGAAGACCTTAGCTTTTCCCCTTGGAAGACCCTTAAATAATTTTTAGGGGAGAAATTTTCACCCAAAGGTGTTTGTTAGAAATTAATATTTTAAAGTCTTGAGTAAAAATGAAAGACTATTTTGTGCAAATTTGTCACAATAGTGTTTAGCTCTAATTTGTTAAGAATATTATACTTTTTGGAGTCACTCGCTTTGTATAGGCACTCACTTCAGAAGTAGACAGTATTCCTTCATGTTTTGCAAAATGTAAAATGAAGAAAATAAATTGTAGGTGCAAACTCCTTGGCCTGGGGAAGGCAGCTGTCTCTGAGTTAGATGGTGTATGTTCATTTTGGAGGAGTAGCTAATGATGCCTGGCTTTCAAACTTTCTTCATTTGGGAGGGGAAAAAAATCAACATGGCTGTCTAAACAAGACCTGACCATGGTGGCTGACACCTTTAATCCCAGCACTCAGGAGGCAGAGACAAGCTGATCTCTGAGAGTTCAAGGCCAGCCTAGTCTACAAAGTGAGTTCCAAAAGAGCCCAGAACAGGGACAACATCAATAGACATGCTAATAGGAGAGGAAGACATCTTATAGGAACTCAACCCTACAGGAAGAGTACAGATAGCTAAGGAATGCCAAGAGCGGGAGGCCTAGTCTTCTCATTATCCAACACCAAGTGGTTAGTCCTTAAATCATATATGTACCAATAACTTCACATGGACCAAGCAGGTTGTATTTACATAGTTTATAGTTAGGAATATATATATATATATATATATATATATATATATATATATATATATATATATGTCAAAACATTTCTATGATCTGAAGAGAAACCAGAGTATATACACATGTGTGTGTAACAACAACTAAAGAAATGGGGGCCATGAATTTAATGAAAAGCAAAAAGAGAAAGAGGTACAGAGGGAGGTTGGAAGGGAAAACAATGTAATTATATATTATAATGCCCCCAAATAAAGAGATTTTTTTAATTAAGAAAAAATAGTATTATAAGTTGATACCACTTAAGGAGGTAATGTTTTGGAAACTAGTAAAGAAGTTTCACTTGTGAAAGGGCTTCATGTAGCATATATATGAATGATGTCTTAATCAGATAATAAACATAAAATCTTCTATGATCTTGCTGCATCTTAATTTAAAAGATGATTAAACACAATTATGAAAATGCTTGCATGCCCAGCACACAGTTAAAGAAGTAAAGCTTTAGCGACATTTTATTCCTAGTTGTGACTTCCAGTTACCTTCTCCTCTTTCCCACCAAAGATAACCTGCTGAATATTTTATTTACAATTCCTACACCTCTCGTATTTTTACACATATATCTATATCTGTATTCACAAGAGTTTGTCATATTTTAAAACTGACTAAATGGTATAACACTTTTAAATAAAGAACATTTCATTAAAAAATATCTCAAGTGCAAAAGACAGATACTTTGTATATACTACTACCTTTTCCAGACTCACATAATGAGATACTCTGGCTCACAGGCCTGTATATATCTTCAAAACCAGTTATATATTCAAAATTTAAATGCTTCAGAGTCAAACAAAAGAAATAGCAATATTATAAACATAAAATAATAATAGTAATATTCATGTTTTGCCTTTTTTTTTCTTTACCACACTGGGGACTGGATATAGGGTCTCTCATATGGTAGGCAAGTACTCTACCACCAAGCTACATCCCCCATAGCAAAGCCTGCATTTTATAGGCTTTGAATTACACAAATTCACTGTATAAGTAAGTCAAGGAAAATAGCATTTGTCTTAGTTACTTTTCTATTGCTGTGAAAAAATACCATGACCAAGGCAACTTAGAAAAGAACGTGTTTAACTGGGCTAGAATTCATGATGGTGGAGCAAGGCTATGGAGAGCTCACTTCTCAAAATGGCAAGCAGAGATTAGAGAACACACACCTCCCTTGACAAAACCACGCTTAATCTTTCCCAAAAAGTTCTACTAACTGGGGACCAACTATACAAAAATATAAATCCTCACAGCATATATATGCACTTATGCATAACTTCATATTCTTTTTTTATGTTCTCTAGTAAAATGGGTTTATTATTATTTTTTTTTTATTTTTGAGATAATAATTACATTTCTCCCTTGCCTTTCCTACCTCCAAATCCCCAAGTGTACCCTCCCTACTCTCATTCAAATTCACGGCCTCTTTTTTCTTTTTCTTTTTTAAAAAGTTATTTATTTCTATTTCATGTGCATTGTGGTTTTGCCTGCATGTATGCTTGCATGAGGATGTTGGATATCCTGGAACTGGAGTTACAGACTGCTGTGAGCTGCCATGTTGGTGCTGGGACTTGAACCTGGGTCCTCTAGAAGAGCAGCCAGTGCTCTTAACCACTGAGTAATCTCCCCAGCCCATCATGGCCTTTTTTGTTATTAGTTGTTATTAATTTTGTATTCTTTTTAAATTTTATTTTTAGATTTATTTTTGTTTTATATGTATAGATGTTTTGCCCTCATATATGGCTATACATCATGTATGTACCTGATGTCTGTGGAGCCAGAAGCAGGCAACAGATGAAACTGACATTATAAATGGCTGTGAACTGCCATGTGGGTGCTGGGAATGAAATCTGTGCCCTTTGGAAGAGCAACAAGTGCTTTTCATTGCCAAGCCATCTCTCTAGCTTAATTGCATGTTCTAATAGTTGTCCCATCACAAATACTTACTGATGAAAAGAATTCCATTTTCACTCTGATGTTTTATGGGTAGCAAAAGATTTGTGAATACTTGCTTGTATTATAAATATCAAGGGGAAATGAAGATAAAAAATGCACTCCTTCACTTTGTCTACTATAAATAGTACCAACACTGTGGCAGGCCGCTCCCAGTCATAAGGTTTGCCACTCATGTCATTAAGTAGTGGGGTTATTCCCACGAGTGGTCCCATGTAAGTCAGGCTGTTCCTTAGTTTGATTTAACCATAGAAATCACTCTATGTAATTTATAAGCCTAAACGTTAAAAGATCTCAAAACTTTACTTTTTTATTTTTGGAAACACCAAGAAGAGAGAGAATTGAGGTATCCCAAGCAGCAACTCAGCCTCACCTAAGGCCACCAGTATACAGCCACATGAGCAAGAACAGAAGATTTCCCTAAATCCATAAACCCATGATAAGAGTAAGTCATCACTGCTTTAAGGTGCACATTTGAGATAGATCCAGGAAGCAGTAAGTGTCTGAAAGTAATGTGTAAGTAAGTCTGTCTTATAGATTTTGCATACCTGCACCACAGGCAAAGTCATAAGAAAATGTTTCACATAAAGGAAGTTTTTATCAAAACTATGTCATAGTAAAGCTCATCATGTAAAGGTTCCTTACCCAACTCAGATCATCACAGTACATCAAATGTGATAGAATGACTTTGCATTAAAGTAAATTTTCAAACAGGAAATAACAGCTTGACATCTATTGTCAAATGTCTGGTAAACCTTGAACTATGCTCATTACCAAAACTTATTTGTAATTCCCAGAAGAATTTATTTATTTATTTATTTAATTTTTTGGAGATAGGGTTTCTCTGTGTAGTTTTGGTGCCTGTCCTGGATCTCGCTCTGTAGACTAGGCTGGCCTCGAACTCACGGAGATCCACCTGGCCCTGTGTCCCGAGTGCTGGGATTAAAGGCGTGTGCCACCACCACCCAGCAAAATTTATAATTCATGAACACAGATACTTGGTCATTTCCAGAAAAACCTCGGTAGATAGATGTAAGTGTTAGTTAATTTGATTCACTTTCTTAGTTGGAGGAGAATTTGAATCAAGCAAGAGGAATTTATGAAAATGATCTAGCAGTACGTGATAAAATAATAAAGGCAGAAGGAAGTGGGACAGCACTTTATACAAGGAACAGTTGGAAAAGACAACAGAACATACACATCATAAAAAACAAGGTTGGGAAGAGTGGAAGTAATAATATAGGAACCCTGCAAAAATCAGCACTTAGGAAGCAGAGGCAAGAGAATCTAGATTTTAAAACCAGCTTGACCTATATAAAAAAGGACTTGTCTCAAATGCATAGCATATGACTATTAGAATGCTTTTATGTGCAAGCAATTGTAACCAAAGCCAACTAACTGGCTTGTAATTCACTGGATTGTAAAATAAATAAATTTTGTTTTGTGTGTATGTACTGTGTGTGGAACTCAGAACCCTATGTGTGCAAAGTGGACACTCTGCTACCTGAGCTGTATTCTCAGTCTAGAGGACAACGAGAGCATCAGGACTGAGTCTGGTGCTCTTCACCTCCCAGCAGGGGACTTCACTGTGGTGACCACAATGGTCAGTGTTTTGGAGGCTTATATTCTGTACTACCAGCAACCACAGGATGAAGAGGTCTCTTTGGGACCCACAATTAATCTTTTTTTTTAATTAAGAAATGTTCTATTCACTTTACATACAAACCCTTCTCCTCCCTCCTCCCACTCCCCAGCCTTTCCCCCCAACCTACCCCTCATTCCCACTTCCTTCAAGGCAAGGTTTCCCATGGGGAGTCAGCAGAGTCTGGTATGTTCAGTTGAGGCAGGTCCAAGCCTCTCCTCCCTGCACCAAAAATGCAAAAGGTGTCCCACCATAGGCACTGGGCTCCAAAAAGCCGGCTCATGCACCAGGGACAGATCCTGATCCCACTGCCTGGGGGCCCCTTATATAACAACTGTCTGGCCTATCCAGAGGGCCTAGTCCAGTACCATGGGGGCTCCACAGCTATTGGTCCACAGTTCATGCATTTCCACTAGTTTGGCTGGCTGTCTCTGTATGTTTTCCCATCATGATCTTGATGTCCCTTGTTCATAGAATCCCTCCTCTCTCTCATAGATTGGACTCCTGGAGCTTGGCCTGGCACCTGGCTGTGGATCTCTGCATCTGCTTCCGTTAGTTACTGGATGAAGGCTCTATTGATGACAGTTAGGGTATTCACTAATCTGATTACTGGAGTAGACCAGTTCAGGCACCCTCTCGACTATTGCCAGTAGTCTAAAGTGGGGTCATTCTTGTGGATTCCTGGGAACTTCCCTAGCACTCCCTATTCCCATGCTGTGTTCATTTATCATGGTATCTCTCTCCTTGCTCTCCCACTCTGTCCTTGTTCCAGCTCAAACCTCCCCTTCCCCTGTGTTCTCATTCCCCCATCCCTTGCCCTCCATTACCCCCTTCACCTCCAGTTTGCTCATGTAGATCTCATCTATTTCTCCTTTACTGGGTGATCCATGTGTCCCTCCTAGGGTCCTCCCTGCTAGCTAGCCTCCCTGGAGCTGTGGGTTGCAGTCTGGTTATCCTTCGCTTTACATCTAGTATCCACTTATGAGTGAGTACATACCATGTTTGTCCTTCTGAGTCTGTGTTACCTCACTCAGGATGGTTATTTTCTAGTTCCATCCATTTGCCTGCAAATGATAACATTTGTTTTTACTGCTGAGTAGTACTCCATTGATTATATGTGCCACATTTTCTTTATCCATTCTTTGGTTGAGGGACATCTAGGTTGTTTCCAGGTTCTGGCTATTACAAATAATGCTGCTATGAACATAGTTGAGTGTATGTTCTTGTGGTACAATTGAGCATTCCTTGGGTATATGCCCAAGAGTGGTATAGCTGGGTCTTGAGGTAGATTGAATCCCAATTTTATAAGAAACCACCATACTGATTTCCAATCACCATGTTGATTTCCACCAACAGTGGAAGAGTGTTCCCCTTGCTTTGCATCCTCTCCAACATAAGCTGTCATCTGTGTTTTTGATCATAGCCATTCTGACAGGTGTAAGTTGGTATCTAAGAGTTGTTTTGATTTGCATTTCCCTGATGATGACCAAGCATGTTGAGCAATTCCTTAAATGTCTTTCAGTCATTTGAGATTCTTCTGTTGAGAATTCTCTGTTTAGCTCTGTAGCCCATTTTTTAATTGGATTATTCGATATTTTGATGTCTATAGTTTCTTGAATTCTTTATACACTTTGGAGATCAGACCTCTGTCAGACGTGGGGTTGGTGAAGACCTTTTCCCATTCTGTAGGCTGTCATTTTGTCTTATTGACCATGCCCTACAAAAGCTTCTCAGTTTTAGGAGGGATCCACAATTAATCTTATTGCTACAATTTAAATCATTATATGTGGATTCAGAGAGATGCTGTGGAAATGCTCAGACAAGCCAGTCAATTCACAGGGAAATCCCTAAAGTCCAGAGTTCAACAAGCCATATATCCCAAGAGTCTAACAGGAGTGCTTTCCTGGAGAAAGTCCGACTGATAAGTCAGAAAGTATTAAAATGTGGCTGAAGGGGAAAAAATAAAAATTAAAAAGAAAAAACTCACTATAACTAATGAACCTTTATGCATTGTAATGCATATACCTAGAAGTGAAGGGACTTCTATCTTGCCTTAGCAACTTAATGAAAGAAGTTGTACCTGTATGAACTATAGAAGCCAAAATTATTAGTATTGTCCCCATCTATAAGTTTCTGTTTCTTATTACAGAGGCAACAGACCTTCCTATAAAACTATTAGAACATTAAAAGATTTTATATAAAAGTGTTCTTATTTGAAATTCCACAACATTCTTAATGAAAAAATATTATCTGCATAATTACATTAAATGACTTCTGGAACACATTACCACTAACGATGCTAATAGAGTTAGTCCAGATGCAAACTATAAAAACATCCATTATTTTTTGTCCTTGAAGGAACTTCAAAAATTGCTTTGTTTCTTGTAAGAAGCCAACTAATAATTTCTTTCATTTTGTAAACTGCTCTATAGAGCTTCAGTAGCTCACAAAAGTTTCAGAAATGTCTCTGAAAATACATCTTATCATCCTGTACTTTTTCTTTGTGGCACAGTTTCAAATATGGTTGATTTAATGAATTACAATAGCTAAGACAGTTACATGTGATCTTTAGTTTTCTTCCTAGCTAAGATCCAACTACAGATATCAGGAAGCACCCTGAACAACAAAACTATTTTTGAAAAGAAATAATATCTTCATTGTATTAGATAAAAATGAAAATAGGTCTTATTACATGCCAGTGACATGTTACCATATGGAATTAAAACAGCTGCAGTGATAAAATATTTATTTTAAGAATTCTGGGTCTCAGGTTAATAATAAAAATACCTACAAAAGGGATGTTTATTGAAAAATAATTGTATGACAGACAAGAGCAAGTTCATAGAAAACTATATTTTAAATGAGATTAACATTCAAATCAAGTCCTGCATGGTGACTCATGCCTTTAGTACCAGCTATTCAGGAGATGGGGATGGGAGGAAATGATGGTTTCATCTCCATGATAAGAAACATGGAATGCACACTCCTGCTACTTTTGCTGGTTATATAACACAGACTATATATATATATATATATATATATATATATATATATATATATATATATATATATATGAAAGACTTTGAATCCTGTTAGTTTCCTGTGTAATTTGTAGTCACAGGCTTTTTGTGGATTTGCTAGGATTTTCTACAGAAAGAACCAGAGCCAGCAAGATGGCTGCATAAGTAAAAACACTTGTCCTACAAGACTGATGGCCTGAATTTGCTCCCCAGATTCCACAGTGGAAGAGAGAACTAGTTTCCAAAAGTCACTTCCCTGAACCTCCCCCCCCACACACACACACAATCACATAGGTGGTAATAAATTTGTAAACATGTGAAAAGAGAGCCTGTATAGGTGTACGTAAAAGAAAGATCTATTATGAAGTACTGACTCGCATGACTTCGGAGGCTGTCAGGTCCAAAATTTGCAGAGTGGGCTGTTAGGCTGAGATCCAGTAGAACCAGTGCTATGCAGCCATAGAAAGCTTGTAGGCTACAGGGCTAGTGTTCCAAGCTGGGTCCTAAGCTGTCTGCTGTAGAAGTAGGGAAAGGCAAGGCTAGAAAGGAAGTTCAAAGGCAGTCTGTTGGAGAAATGCATTGTTGCCAGTCTTTTATCCTCTAAGGGCTTTCAAATGATTGGATGAGGCCAAATCACATCGTGACAAGCAATGCTTTATTTAAACAAAAACCAAGTCTGAGTCTTGCCATGTTGCTCAGGCTGGTAGACAATTTCTGGTTGACGTGATCCTCCATTGCCCACCTCCAGAGTAAGTGAGATTCCATCATGCAGTACTTAGATTTAAATGTAGACCTCAAACATATCCCACAGAAACATCCAGAATAGTATTTACCCAAACATATTCACATCCAAACATCTTCACCACATGGACAAATAAAATTCACCATCACAGTCCATCCACTGTCAAGTTCCCTGAACAGAAAGTAAAAATTTTGTAGCATTGCTAGGGATAATTATTAATATAATGCTACTCTCATTACTACCTGTGAATCCTGGCTATAATTTCCTATATTGGATGCCGACTCACATAATGCATAGCCTCCTAAGGAATTGTGCCCCCAGCCATACACAGGCAAACATAGCATTGTCATCCTGCTGGACTAGAGCCTTCAAAGGACCATTCTATATGTTTTGAAGGGACTCACTTGGTCTGACGTTCACTATGTAAACCAGACTGACTTTGAGATTACAAAGATCCTCCTGCCTCTGCCTCCTAAATGCTGGGAATAAAGGTATGCACTACCATTCCTGGCCCATTCTATCATGGCACCCATGACCAGAAAATTCCACGACTCTGACTCCATTTTCTATAGTTAGGTTCTCAAGGTATAAAAACACAATAGTAGTAGACAAGGTATTCTATAACTACAGATATTTGTTTGCAAGAAGAATTGCATGCAGAGGAGGCAAATTCATAATCCAAAGACAAAATGATACCTCTTCCATTGATGGAAGTACTCCAATGTGATCAACCGGTCATCCAGCATGGCAGCATAATAGCTGATTCTTTACATGATAAACTAAGTTATGCCTGCTTGCTATAAAATGTTGAGGCAATTAGATATGGGAAGAGCTGACTTTTCTATATACTAATATTAGGAGACTCCATAAGATGGCCTAATTCAACTTTGAATAAGTTATGCCTCCTCAGAATCTTCGGGGCCTGGTAGTGCTTGGCGTTGATCTTAAGTTCTCAGGACAGGTGTTAATCCAAACAGATCTGCTGGCCATCAGTGCTGGCACTCGGGGCACATTTAGGCAGAGAAGGCAGTAAGTAATTAGCAGAGAAGTACAGGTCAACCAGGGGGAATGCCTAAGTAAATGAACTCCTTTAAAGTGGCTTAAATCTCTTGTCACTAAAGGAAATTTGCACATTTAAAGACCTACTTTCTTCAGTTTTTAAAAAATGCTTTGGATACTGTCAAACCTCAGTTGTGTTCCAGGTAGGTAGATTTATAAGGCATAAAAGTCTCTGCCACTACAAAGGGTTTCAGAGAGTGTGGAGAAGGAAATTGCTCTCTTAGTTACTTAATCAAGAAGATTCCTGGTTTTCAGAGGAAATCCAGAGTGAGTGCCCATTTGTGTATCTAGCTCAGATGTATGGCCCAGGAGGGTAAGTACCAGTTTAATGGGAATGTAAATCTGGTGTCTTACACTAGCAGAGCATTCATAGCAGGAGTTTCATGTCTCAATTAGGTAATTAAAACTTGTTGAAATGAAATATCAACTTTCAATTGCCGTAATTCAAAATAAAGTAGCACGTGTAATTAAAAAATTGACTAGGGAAAGATGGAAAGAATAAAGTTTGTAAACAGGATGATAAATCTAAAAGTAATAAAATGAATTTCAAAATGGATGGGAAATTAAGAGGAAATAAAGCTACCTTTGAAAACATTGCTCAATCTATAAAACTTGGATCTTAAGTATGGCACACTATTCTGGAGATAGGCCAAGCTCTAGATAATTTCCAATATTTGTTCAGCAAATATTTATTGAGTATCTACTGTGTGCCAGGTAGCTATTTCAAGCCCTGGCAATATAGCAATGTACAAAATAATCTTTGTGCTTACACAGCCTAAAAATATAGAGGAGTGGAGACAGTGAATATACGATGTGTCAAATATTGTAAGTACTACAAATAAAATGGAGCAGCTTCTAACTATTAAATACTAGTGATTGATAAAATAGACTAATCTGTTACTGCATTGTGCATGGTCAATATGGTATAGGATTATCTGCATCACTAATATATATAAAATTTTAAACTTTTGTTATTTTATATGTAGGGGTGTTTTGCTGGCATATATATAAGTACATCAAGGATGTTAGATCTCCTGTACTGGAGTCATAGACAGTTGTATGAGCTTCCATTTGGGTGCTGGGAATTGAACCCAGGTCCTGTGGAAGAAAGACTGGTACTCTTAACTGCTGAGCCATCTTTCAGGCCCAGAGTCTTAGTTAGGATTTTTATTACTGTGGTAAAACATCATGACCAAAAGCAACTTGAGGAAGAAGGAGTCTACTTCATCTTACAGCTTGTGGTCTATCATCCAGGGAAGTCGGGGCAGGAATTCAAGGCAGGAACATGGAGGCGGGAACTAATGCAGAGACCATAGACTGAGCTGACTTGCTCGACCTGCTCTCATTTAGCACACAGGACTACCTGCCTAGGGATGGCATTGCTCAAAGTGACCTGGGTCCCTCACATCAATCATCAGTCAAAGACATGCAGCACAGGCTTGCCCACAGACCAGTCTGGTCTGGGCATTTTCTCAGTTGAGGTTCCTTCTTCCCAAATGACTCTAGCTTGTGTTAGATTGATATAAAACTAGCCAGGATAATGGAGTTTCCTTAGTCCGGTCTTAAAAATTCTCAAAGAACAGATATTGAGATCTCTTTTCAGTTTAGTGACCATTGGACTTCAATTCAGAAAACTGTATTTATTTGTGTGTGTGTGTGTGTGTGTGTGTGTGTGTGTGTGTATGTGCACATGCGTGTGGGTGTACAGATATGTGTGCACAGGCATGTAGGGACCAGAGGTTTATGTAGGGCATCTTGTTTAGTCACCCTCCATCTTAGGTCTTGAGGGAGGGTCTCTCCTCCTCAACCTAGAGCTCACCAATTTCGCTAGACCACATGAGCAGCAAGCTCCAGGGATCCTTCTGTTTCTACCTCTCCCAAACTGGGATTTCAGGTGTGTGTTACTGTACTCAACTCAGATCCTCATGTGTGCATAGCAAACTCTTTACTTGCTGAGCCTCCCCCTCCAGCCACCCCACCCCGCAGCTTCTAGTTCAGAAAAACATATCAAAAAATTAATAGCCCAGGTTAATGTAGCCCCTTGCTGTAGCGTGTCCTTTGTGGGCTACATTAGCTTAACAGCAATGGCTCTTTGAGCCGGACTGACAAGTTATATTAAATAACAGCAAGAGCTGCAACAAAGAGGAACACATTTAAGCAACACTATAGCCTGAATGTGTTTAAGTACTTGACCTCCTGCTTAGTGAGGCTGAACCTTTAAGAGATGAAGTCTACAAAAAGACAAACATGTTATGTACTCACTCATAGCAGGATACTAGATATGGAACAAGGATGACTGGACTGCTACTCACATCACCAGGGAGGCTACCTAAAAAACAGGACCCCAAGAAAGACACGGGGATCGCCCAATGACAGAGAAATGGAATGAGATCTACATGAACAACCTGGATGTGAGTGGCAGTAGTGAAGGGCGAGGGTCGAGGGAAAGAGAGCTTGGGGGAGTGGGAGATCCCAGCTGGATCAACAACAGAGAGGGAGAACAAGGAATAGGAGACCATGGTAAATGAAGACCACATGAGAATAGGAAGAAGCAAAGTGCTAGAGAGGCCCACAGAAATCCACAAAGATACCCATACAAAAGACTGCCGGCAATGGTCGAGAGACAGCCCGAACTGACCTACTCTGGGGATGGGATGGCCAAACACCCTAATTGTTGTGCTAGAAACCTCATCCAACTACTGAGGGATCTGGATGCAACTACTGGTGGATATCTGGGTGTCCAATTAGCGAGAATGAGGAGGGTTTATATGAGCGAGAATTGTTGAGACCAAGGTTGCATAAAGCACAGGGACAAATAGCCAAACGAACGGAAACACATGAAATATGAACCAATGGCTGAGGGGTCACCAACTGGATCGGGCCCTCTGAGTGGGTGAGACAGTTGATTGGCCTGATCTGTTTGGGAGGCATCCAGGCAGTGGGACCGGGTCCTGTGCTCATTGCATGAGTTGGCTGTTTGAAACCTGAGGCCTATGCAGGATCGCTTGGCTCGGCCTGGGAGGAGGGGTCTGGACCTACCTGGACTGAGTCTACCAGGTTGATCTCAGTCTGTGGGGAAGGCTTTGCCCTGGAGGAGATTGGAATGGGGGGCGGGCTGGGGTGAGGGTGAGGGGGGCGGGAGGGGGGAGAACAAGGGAATCCGTGGCTGATATGTAGAACTGAATTGTATTGCAAAATAAAAATAAAATTAAAAAAAAGAAAAGAATAAAAAAAAAAACAAAAGTGTATAATTCAGAAAAAAAAAAAAACAGATGAAGTCTAGCTAGAAGTTGGTCACTGGTGCCTGGCCCTGAAGGTGACAGCCTTCACTGCTTCCCATCTTCGTTGACTGGATAGTTTTAGAGATATGACCAGGCCCCACTGCCTTTCCCTCAGGGTGGACTGTGTCTTTTAAACTGTGAACCAAAATAAACTCTTCCACCCTTGTCTTAGTGACTTTCATATTGCTGTGATAATACACCAGGAACACAGTAATATGTATTTAAATATTTATTTTGTCTTTCAGTGTGTTGTGTATGTGTCCACATGAATGCAGGTACCCATGAAGGCCAGAAAAGGGTATTGAATCCCTTGGAACTGGAGTTACAAGTGGTTGTAAGCCACCTCCAATGGGTTCTGGGAACTGAACTGGGTCTCCTGGAAGAGTAGAAGGAATTCTTAACCATGAAACCAGATCTCCAGTCCCAAAGATCTAATTTAATTTTAGCTTAGTGTAAGAGTGGAAGGAATGTTCAAAATTGAGCACTTCAGCAGTTATCATGGGACAAAGCTAGAGTGTGTGTAGAGAGGATGAGTTAAAATAAGATTTTATAGGTAGTCGGAGGTAAAGATGTTAGCTTTTTTGTTTGTTTGTTTGTTTTTTGCTTTTTTTCAAGACAGGGTTTCTCAGTGTAGTTTTGGTGCCTGTCTTGGATCTCTCTCTCTGTAGACCAGGCTGGCCTCAAACTCACAGAGATCCACCTGGAGATGTTAGCTTTTATTCTGAAATATTTTAAACACAAAAAGGTACGATTTGACTACATATTAAGGTAGAGTTATGGTTTTGAAGATTAAGTTGTAAAGAAACTGAAGGAGCAGCAGAGAGATTGAATATATTAATTCAACAGTAGTTCTTATTTTGTTGCATTTCATTCTGAGATGGATCTACTATGAGACAATTGGAATAATGTTAATACTAATCACATGTTCTTTCTCATTTTTTTCCCAATTTTCCAATTTGAGTATATATCTTGAAGTAACTGTAGAAACCAGAAAAGTAAAAATGGACCATTGCTGGTGTGGGGAAAGCAACAGAGAAGGGAATATCAGGGCACAGTGATCTGATGAGATAGTGGAAGGCTCTAATCAGGTACAGGAAAGATAAATACAAAAGAAGGAGAGAGGAGGGCAAAATAACAGTAAAGATATCTGAAAAAAGTCATGATGAAGCATACTATTAGCTATTTACCTACTTCCCTACAAATACCAATAAAATACATAAGTTGGTATATATATATATATATATATATATATATATATATATATATATATGAAATTTAAAATCAACATATGAATGTAACTTAAATGAAATTTTCCTACTGAGGATGACAGTGTTCACTCCCTTCGAGAAGGTACCATGTGAGCTTCCGAATGAGGGAAGCAACCACAGTCCTCCCCAGCTATGACACCTGTGAAACGCAATGACCACCATGGCATGATAACCCTAAGGGAGCAGCAGTGGCGTACATACCTTGGTGGTAACCAACAGCTCTCTAATTGGACTTAAGGCTTGCTCAACAACAGGGAAATCATGCCTAGTGGTGGAAACTTAATCAACTATCCAGGGCTAATGATGTCATGGATCTTGGAGGAGAACTTACAACTACTACTTTACTAAACAAACTATATTCTAAATATTTGTTCTTATAACCACAGATAAGTGTAGTCCTCTTCCCTCATCAAGAAAGCTCTTCTTTGGAACAGAGTGAGACCATTACAAAAACCACAACCAATCAAAATGAAGAGTTGTGAAGCCCAGTCTAAATGAATCTACAATACAATCTTTCACCTAAGGCTCAGGGATCACTGAAGAAGAGGGAAGAGAAGGAGATTGTAGCCAGAGGAACAGGGAATTTGTTGTGGGGTTGTGTCTCTTAGAAATGTCAAAAGCTATACCCATAACGTCTCACCAAAATTACTTACTGTCTAAACATGAGCTGAACAAGGACAACATGCCTCAACCCCACACAAAGAACTACAGGCAACTAATGAGTACAGAGAGGGGGAGAAACAGTCTTAACAAAAGAAGAGCACATTAGTTAGTTATCTAATACCAAATGATCATCCCTGAAAACATACATACAAGTAGCATTATACAGACTGAACTGGTTATACTTAGCAATAGGTATACATATATGTACGTAACAATAGTTAATGAAAAAAGAGACCATGAATTTGAAAGAGAGCAAGGGGGGCGGTATATGGGAGGGTTTGGAAGGAGGAAAAGGAAGGAAGAAGTTATGATTAATATTATAATTTCAAAAATTAAGAGAAGTGATTTAAAAAATATAATGTTTTAATTCTTAGACCGAGCAATAGACAAAAAAGAAATGAAATGGATACAAACATTTAAGCAAGAAGACAAGTAGTCCCTATTTGCAAACTATTTTAAACATAGGATATTTATATAAGACCTTAAAGACTCCATCAGAAATCCCTTAGAATGAATGAGCAGCTTCAGCAAAGTTGTAGGACACCAAATCAGCATATGATTTCAAGAACTTTCTAAAAATATATATTTTATTTATTTTATGTGTATGGGTATCTTGCCTGTATGCATATATATATATATATATATATATATATATATATATATATATATATATATATATATGGTGCATATATATATATATGCACCCACATGCTTGGTGCCATGGATTCCCTGTAACTGGAGTCACAGACAGTTGTGAGCTGCCTTGTGGGTGCTGGGAATGTCCTGCACCCTGTCCTCTAGCGGAGCACCCAGTGCTCCTAACCACTGAGTCATCTCTGCAGCCCCTCAAGAGCTTTTTTAATGCACTAGTAACAAACATGCTAAGAAAGAAATCAGAACGATAATGTTGCTCACAATAGCTCCAGAAACTAATAAACTATCTAGGAATAAACTGAACCAAGGAAGCAAAGCACCTCCACCATGAAAACTTTAAAACACAGACAAAAAGAGAAACTGACAAAGACACTAGTCAATGGAAAGACATCCCATACTCATGGGTTGAGGGAATTAATATTGTAAAAATGATAATATAGCCAAAATACAGCTATAGATTTAATTAAGCTAGCTTAAAATTCCGGGAATACTCCTGATAGAAACAGAAAGAACAGTTCAAAAATCCATATGGATTCTCAAAGACCCCAAATTGCCAAAATGATTCCCAGTAAAAAGAGCAATGCCAGGGGTATTTCAGTCGCTGATTCAGATTGCATACAGAGCTGTATTACCAAGGTCAGCAGGGTACTGGCACAGAAAGAGAAGTCTAGACCAACAGAATACAAGATCCAATAATAATAAGCCATATGACTTCTGACCATGGTGCCAAAAACCTATGTTGAAGGAAAGACAGCCTCTTCCAACAAGGGTGCTGGGGAAGTTTGATAGCCATTCGTCAACAAAGGAAACTAGATTCCTATCTCTTAGTATGTAAAAAAAAAACAGCTCAAAATGGATCACATTTTTAGAATGAGTAAATATATTTTATTGAGGTGTACACCTCAACAATTTCAATTATTTCAAAATGTGTCAACAAAATAAATTACCAAAAAGTGACATAGCCCATAAAGTTACAATAAAAAAACTGATGGAATTTAGCAGATATTTCTAAAAATAAACCAACTAAAAACCTAGTTGGGTAGTAGGGTGTGCTGATGCACACCTGTAATCCCTGTGTTCTGGGTGCTGAGTGAAGAGGATTACAAGTTTGAGGCTAGCTTGGACTACACAGCAACACTCCTTGTTAAAAAAGGCAACAAGTGAGTTCCAGGAAAAGCGCAAAGCTACACAGAGAAACCCTGTCTCGAAAATCCAAAAAAAAAAAAAAAAAAAAAAAAAGGCAACAAAAAAAGGCAACAAAAGAATTGGATTCCCACAGTTCAGCCTGGTGCCTGGCCGTGGATCTCTGCATCTGCCTCCATCAGTCACTGGACAAAGGCTCTATGATAACAGCTAGGTTATTTGCTAGGCTGGTCACCACAGTAGACGGTTCCAGGCTCCCTCTGGACCGCTGCCAGCAGACCAAGGTGGGGTCAACTTTGTGAATTCCTGAGAGCCTCCCCAGGACCCTGCCTCTTCCTACGTCCTCATCTATCATGGTATCTTCCTCCCTGCCCTCCCACTCTGTCCCTGTTCCAGCTTGAACCTCCCATTTCCCTATGTTCTCATCCCCCACTCCTCGCCCTCTGCCATCCCCACCCCCAGTCCACTCATGTAGATCTCATCCACTTCTCCTTCACAGGGTCATCCATGTGTCCCTCCTAGGGTCTTTCCCTGTTAGCTAGCCTCTCTGGAGCTGTGGGTTGAAGTCTGGCCATCCCTTCCTTCACATTTAGTATCCACTTATGAGTAAGTACATACTATGTTTGTCCTTCTGAGTCTGGGTTACCTCACTCAAGATGATATTTTCTAGATCCATCCATTTGCCTGCAAATTGAGAGAGAGGAGAGATACTGCAGGCAAGGGACATCGAGATCATGATGGGAGGACATGCAGAGATGACTGGCCACACTAGTGGAAGCCCATGAATTCTGGACTGGTGGCTGTGGAGCCCCCATGGGACTGGATTAGGCCTTCTGGATACAGAAGATGGGTGATTGGCTCGAACTGTTTGGGGGGCACCCAGGCAGGGGGATCGGGATCTGTCCCTGGTCTATGGGTAGGCTTCTGCAATCCAGTGCCTATGGTGTGACACCTTGCACTGCCTTGGTGCAGTGGGAAGGGGCTTGGACCTGTCTAGGCTCAATGTGCTGGGCTTTGCTGACTCCCCATGGGAGACTTCGATTTGGGGGATGTGGGGATGTGGGGTGGCTTGGGAAAGAGGGCTAGGGGGTGGAAGGAGGGAGGAGGGGGGTCTATGGATAGCATGTAGAGTGAGTAGAAGTTATAAAGAAAAAAAAGGGCAACAAAACAAAAATAAGCCTTAATAATTCCTAACCTGTATACTGTATATATAGCATTGTTTTAAGTGCCTCATACTTATTAAATTATTTGCTCTTCACCCTGTTTCACAGACATGAAGAAGCTGCAGACTTGTCCAAGGTTAGGTACCTGAAATAACAGAACAGGGACTTTACCTTAGCATGCTAGGCACAGAACCTGTATGTTCAAAGATCTTAATTCTGGACCTGACACTTGGAAATTGCTCAAGAGAAGCAGAGGGAACACTACAAGATACAGGTAGTTTAATACCTCTCTGAGAAGTGCTCCAACAGCTCAGGAAACAATGGCAAAGTTGACAAATGGGATTGCATGAAATTATAAAGCTTCTTCAGGAGCTGGAGAGATGGCTCAGCAGCTAGGAGTGCTTGTTCTTGCAGAGGTCCTGAGTGCTGTTCCCAGTACCCATCTGGCAGCTTATGATGGTTGATAACTCCATTTCCAGGGGCTCCAGCATCCTCATCCTTTACCTGAATGAGGCACACCTGTGATGAACATATATACATGCAGGCAAAACACTCACACACATATAACAAAATAAGTGAATAAATAAAATATGATTAACTAAAAAGCAATCACCAGAGTAAAAAGTCAGAATAGGAGAAAAAATTACTAGCTGCATATTAGACTAGGGGTTTATATCTGGGGCTGTGCTTCATGCCTGTATTACTAGCATTTGTGAGGTTGAGGTAGGAGCATTGCAATAAGTTTGAGGCCATCCTGGACAATATTGTGAAACCACGTTTAAATTGAAAGAAAAAATGGGAAGATGGAAGATTAAGGATAAATAGCACTGACCTCTGCCCTATTTCTCTGAAAGAAGTGAGACATGTGGACAGTGGATGGAGGAGAGCACTCATCAGCAGACTGTGAAATTAGATGCAATGCAGAAATACTAAATGCTAGGTTCATTCAGCGGACTCTAGCCCAAAGCACAGACCAGAGCAGCAGCAAAAAGGGAGAGTTCCCCTCCCTCACTTTTGGCTAACAAAGAAAGAAAATGAAAATACTTAGAAACAAATACAACTGAAACAAAATATTTCAAAACAGCCCCACAAGCTGCAAGAGGCAGCTAGCAAATTCCCAGGAAGGGTAATAAGTTGGCTCAACTGAGTCTAAAAACAAGCCCCAAACTTCACTTCTACCTATAGGCAACACAAAATATGGAGAAGCACAAAATCACATGAATACTGAGCACCAGTTGACCTGAACTGAAACCTAGTGGCTCAAATTCAAACTAAATCTGCAGATGCTGACAAGTAACTAATCAGAGACCTGGTAAAACTGGCAGTTAAGACAAAAGATCCAAGAATGGGTGTGGCCACAAATTCGAAACCCGTCAAAAAAAAGTGTGACTACCAGCCCATGTAGAAACAAAGATGGGACTGCACTCCACCCTAAGAACCAAGAACTCCTGAGGAGGAGCAGCTAACCCTGGCTGACACCTGGGCAGACATTTAACAGACAGTATCTGTAGTTGGTTGCTTTTGCTCTTTGTCCTTTGGCTCTTTGGGGGACCTGCTACCCAGCTCCCAAATAAATCACACATGAAGCTTATTCTTAATTATAAATGCCCAGCCTTAGCTTGGCTTGTTTCTTGCCAGCTTTTCTTAACTTTATATTTTCTTTTGCCTCTGGATTTATACATTTCTCTTATGTGGTGATTTTTTTTTGTGCACCCCAATAAAGCTTATCTGAGGATCAGAGGAAAAAGCCAGACACTTAGTAAATATAGAAGTCAGGCAATGTTTTGTACTAGCAAAGGCTAAATCCACCACACAGCTTAATGTACCACTTACAGAGGCCTCATTCCTGCCATACTGCAGGTCAAGCGTGCATGCTAGGAACCCACCACAGTAGCTCAAACACACAGGCTGCCGCTAACTTGAGAGAGACAACTAGGAACTATTTTTAGCTCCATTTTAGAATCTTTTTTTTTTCTCAGGTTTTAGGTGGAAACTCTTGCCAACATGTTGGGCGCCATTTGTAGCTAGAGTTTTCCTGCCTGGCCCACAGTCAGGACAAACCTTTGTCACCTGCCAGTCCCGCAGCAGCTCAGAGGTTTCTGGGCAACATGCTGCTTTGATAGAAGCATAGACCCACTATTTCTGAGAGTTGATAGCTCCCAGAGCTGGTGGAAAACGTACCACCACCATGTTGGGAAGCTAAAGTGGGTGGAGCCAGCAGCCACAGCGCTGTTTCAGCCTTAGAAGGCTGCAGTTTAAAGCAATAGCTTCACAATAAGACTGATTCAGATAAAATAGTTTACAATGTATGTAAAAATGTACGTAGGCTTAAAAGAGAGGAAAAAAGGAAAACAGATAGTTTTTAAAAATAAAATCTTTAAAGAAACATTAAAGGTAATAAGCCACGTAAAGATGGCTATCACACAGAGAATCTGGATATGTTGTCTTTGATATTCATAACTGAAGAAAAACATTTGATTGTAAAAGCTGTTGAGTTACGCCAAAATGTAAATTTTAGAGGTACCTTGACTTCAAAATTTGGATATAAGGATATGTTGCTTTGGAAAAGAGTCTCTGCTTTTGTTTCCACAGAAAGCCAGAGGCTATGGATTTGTTCCAGATTAAGATACATCAGGGTTGACCAGCCAAGAGCCCCTGAAAGGTCTCCGATGACATCATGGCCCAGATGATCCAACATCCAGAACGGTTTCAAGGCAACTGGCTCAGACAATACAGCCTCATGGACTACTCCATGATCCTAAAATTTTCTTTGTGTCCCCATAAGATACAGTGCCCCCCTCCAGCAGGAAGTAGTAAGAGAAGCTACACCCAAATTCCCAAATTATATGTAATTTTACTAGGTTAAGGTTAAAACCTTCCTTTTTGAAAAAAAGAAAAGGGGAAGTGCTGTGGGATGTTCTGTATGTCAAATATGTTGCTCTGATTGGTTAGTTAATAAAACACTGATTCACCAGTAGCCAGGCAGGAAGGATAGGTGGGACAAACAGAGAAGAGAATTCTGGGAAGTGGAAGGCTGAGTCAGAGAGACACTGCCAGCCAGCCGTCACCATGACAAGCAGCATGTGAAGATGCCGGTAAGCCATGAGCCACGTGGCAAGGTATAGATTTATAGAAATGGATTAGTTTAAGATATAAGAACAGTTAGCAAGAAGCCTGGCATGGCCATACAGTTTTTAAGCAAAAAAGAAAAAAAAGAAAAAAAAAAAAAAGAAGTCAGCCAATGGTAGCACACGCCTTTAATCGTAGCATTCCAGGGGCAGAGATCCATCAGATCTCTGTGAGTTCAAGGCCACACTGGGAACAGAGCCAGGCATGGTGGCACACGCCTTTATTCCCAGCACTAGTTAACCAGAAAGGTATGGAGGTCTGTACAGACAGACAGGAAGTGACAGAGCTGGGCAGAAAGAGGAAGTGATGCAGCTGGGTGGAGAGAGGAAGTGAGATGGCATAAACAGAAAGGCATAAAGGTGTGAGTATACAGGAAGTAGGTCTCTTTGGAAAGCTGAGGAGTTGGTGAGGTGAGATTGGTTGTGGCTTGTCCTATTCCTGATCTCTCAGCTTTCATCCCAATATCTGGCTTCAGGTTTTTATTAATAAGACTGTTTAGCAATTCATCTTATACTCTTACTTCTGTATTTCTTATTTTCATTTTTTACTCATGGCTAGCCTGTGGATGGCCCCTAGCATCCTCCTCTCCTTTTTCTTTTCTTCCTTCTTCCTTTCCTTCCAGATTTCTCTCCTTATTTATTCTCTCTGCCTGCTGGCCCCTCCTATCCCTTCTCCTGCCTTGCTATTGGCCATTCAGCTCTTTATTAGACCAATCAGGTGTTTTAGACAGGCAAAGTAACACAGCTTCACAGAGTTAAACAAATGTAACATAAAAGAATGCAATATATCTTTGCACCATTAAAACAAATGTTTCACAGCATAAACAAATGTAACATCTTAAAATAATATTCTACAAGTATCCTGGACCAATCTGTTCTGAATACACAAACAGCACACTTCTTACACTAAAATTTGCTGCCTAAGACATTTCAGCGGGAGGAATGACCTGATACCTGTACTTTAAGGAACACATACTGGCTAATCCTAAAGTTCTTTAAATTTTGCTTCTCTTTCCCTTTGGCTTTATGTTTATAAATCTTATTGTTGTTTTTGTTTTCACTTTTATATGCTCAATTACATTTTATGATCAGTCCATGTGTTTCTACATCTGTTCTATTTCCCTATTTCTCTTCCTACAATGCATGTACTTTTCTTCTCATTCCCACCTCCATTTTATTTTGTTTCATCCATCATCCTACTTTTTGCTTCTAAGTCATACATTTTAAAAATGGCATTAATAGTCTTTAAATATCACTTATCCCAACATTTCAACTCTCTTTCCCTACTTTGACCTCCTCTGCCATTTCTCTTTGGCTCTAATACTGATTGCTAGTTTCATTAAGCTTAATTTTTCCCATTCCTACCTTTAACAATGAATATTATACTTCACACCAATGGCCTTTCTCTCTTCATTCCCCCAAAGTTATTGGAGATGGTGGAATAATTATCTTTACTTGACTACTATGAGCCTACTCATCAGTTGCAGTTGCTGCTGTGGTCTGTACTGTACTCTCACTGTGACGCTGGAGACTGTAATTGGGGCTTTGAGCACATGGGCTAAGTTTTGAGTTACTGAGCTACACACCTAGACCAGTGGGAAAGAATTACATCTCAACCCTATTACAACTTAGTCTCACTTGAATAATATAAAAGCTTCAACTGGAAACATAAAATGAGATTTAAAAGAATCTAGGAATGACCTACCCTCAGATACATAAGTCCTAATTTGGAAACATAAGAAGCCAAAGCATCATGATTCCTCCAAAAATTACCAGTTCTACAGTAATTAATCCAATAAGAGTGATTTAATTGAAAATCTAGAAAAAAAATGATTTTAAAGTAGTGTAAGAATATAGCACTAATCTTAAAAGGTCTTATTAAATAAAAAACATGGAAGCCAGATATTGCGGTGAATGCTGAAAGATCAGGGAAGCAGAACAAGCCACAGATAACTTCACCTTGCCAACTTCTCAGCCGATCCTGTTTCCATGAATCCTCAGACTAGAAGCCTCTGAGTCCTCTCCTCACCCAGAAGGATTTCAGCTGAATTGCTGCTAAAAGCCTAAAAGCTTAAAAAGCTTCTAGTTCCTGGTCCCCACACCTTGTTTACCTTTCTACTTCCTGCCATCACTTCCTGGGTTTAAAGGCATGTGTCTTTCCCAAGAGAGACATGAGATCTCAAGTGCTAGGATTAAAGGTGTGTGTCACCACACCTGGCTGTTTCCAGTGTGATCTTGAACTCACAGAGATCTGGATGGATCTCTGCCTGCGGAATGCTAGAATTAAAGGAGTGTGCTACCATTGCCTAACCTCTATGTTTAATATAGTGACTGTTCTGTTCTCTAACCCCCAGATATGTTTATTGGGGTGCACAATATATCAACCACATAAGAACAATAAGAAAATCAAAGAGAGCATATGCTCCTGAAGTAATTCATAGAAAAGAAACAGCTGAATGAAATAGGGTCACCAATACAGGAAATGAAAAAAACAATTCAATGAGGAGAAAAAATACTGAAAAAGTTATGTTTAAATATTAGGACTGAAAAGCTCAAAAAAGTCAGATAAAATGCTCAGTAAAAAGCTAATACTAACAGAATAGATCAAATGAGACAGAATGTCAGGATTTGAAAACAAGGTAGATGAATTATAACCTTCAGAGACTAAGAAATATAAAGTAATAATAAAGTTTGAAGAGAACATATGAGATGCTACAAACACCAAAAGACCAATGTTATGAATCATGAGTATAAAAGAAGAACTACAATGTAAATGCAACAAAAACACAGCAGGAAAAACAAATGGAGGAAAAGAGATAGCCATTGGGCTACAGAAGGCATTATAACGTCAGACAGAGAACAAAAAGTAAGCTCCAACTAATATAGTTAAAATACTAATTAAACAGAGCAAAAAAGAATGAAGCTTCAAGAGAGGCACCAAGTCACATAGAAAGGCAAACCCATGGCAGCAGCAGGAGAATTCTCAACACAAGTGTCAATTCCAGGATGCCATAAAGTCGTACATTCTGAGATCTCAAAGACAATGATTGCCAACCCAAATCACAGGACAGAGAAAAGCTATCCTTCAAAAATGACAAAGAAAGAACCTTTCCAAGATAAATGCAAACTGGAATAATTCATGACCACTAAGCCAGCATGCTACAGATGGTAGTTGAAGGAATCCATGAAGAGAAAGATAAGCACATCCATGAGGCCACAGGAAAGAATAAACTGCATAAGAAGAGCAAGGAAGCAATAAGGATTAGGAAAATGCTAAGTATTAACACACACACACACACACACACACACACACACACACACACACCAGCAAAATGGCAAAAACTAATACATACCTTTCAACAACTACTCAATGTTAATGTTCTTAATTTTCCAATTAAAAAAAACCATAAATGGGCAGACTAGATTGGAAAACAGAAACAATCTGTTTTCTGTAAGAAACAGAACTTTCTGGGGAAGAGAATCACAGCTTTAGAATGAAAGGATGAAAAAACGGCACCCAGAGCAAATGGAATGAAGAAGCAAGCAGGGATTCTTACTTGAATACATGAGAAAGCAAGGGGAGGGGCTGCACCTCAGGGGTAGAGGGCTAGTCTAGCATACATAGAAACCTTGGTCCAGTCTATAATACTGCCAAAAAAAAGATAAGGGGAGGATGACTGGAGAGATGTTTCAGAGGATAAGACTACTTGATGCGTAAGCATGAGGACCTGAGTTTAGATCTCAACATCCATATAAAAAGCTTGGCATGGCCATGTGAAAACCTGTAACCCCAGTCCTATGAGGCACAAGACACAGGAGGACTGTTTCGCTACCAGCCTAGCTCCAGATACAGTGAGAGACTGTGTCTCAAAGAATCAGTGGAGACTGAAGAGTAAAATACTCAGTCTCCTTCTTTCATCTCTGTGAACATGTATAGGCATCCTCCCATGTGTCTCTACAACACACACACACACACACACACACACACACACACACATGCTTATGGTTACACATGCTTTTAATCTCAATACTGGAAAGGGAGAAATAGGTGGATGTTTGGGGGTCATTGGCCAGCCAAACTAGCTTAATCATTGAGTTCCAAGTTACATGAGAGATTGTCTCAAAATATTAGATGAACAGAACCTTATAAGCAACTCTTAAGGTTGACCTTTGACCTTTACATGCATGTGTCACACATGTGAAAGTGTATACTCAAACATACGCACACACACAAAGAAACCTATTACTATGTAAAATGAATAAACAACAATATAAATATATGAAAATGAATTATTGTAAATAATTTTAAAAATGAATTAATGTAAAAACATCAACATATATTATATATCCAAAATATATAACTCAAAAATTATACACTAAACAACCACATAATCCAAGCAATAAATAAGCAAATTAACTGAATACATATTTCTCAAAAGAAATATAAATGTCTAATAAGTACATAGAAAAAAATTTCAATGTCCCAATCATCAAGAAAATGTACATCAAACCTATAAGATTCCAGCCCCCAATCAGAATGGATATCATCAAGAAAATTAAGAACTAAAGACAACAAATGCTTGCCTGCAAGTGGGTGGGAAAAATAATTCTTACTCATTATTGATGCACCCAGACCAGCCATTTAACTGTTGCTTAGGTTCCCTATAGAATTAAATACCATATGATCCAGGTATGACATCCCTGGACATGGACCAGAAAGTCTCTTCATCAGTATGTAAAGGATTTACCCACATATCCAATCTATATTTATTCCTGTGCTGTTCACACTAGCCAAGTCTAGAGAATCAGTCTAGGTGCCCATTAATGGATGAATGCACTAAGAAAATGCAGAACATATATACAATGGTGTATTTAGTCATTAAGAGGAATAAGACCAGATTATTTGGGGAAATGGGTGAAACTATAGAAGTATCATGCTAAACCAAAGACGGATTCAGAAAGACAAATCTTGTCTACTTTCTGTCACATACGGAATCCTGATAGAAGGAAGACATGAAAGCCGAAGGCAGGGAAGAGGAAGACACTAGAGGTTCCAGAGAGTGGGACCAAAAAAATGTCTTGACTGTGAAAGTGAGGGAAGTGTATCGTGTGCCTATATCACAGAGTCACAATGAAACACTATTTTGAACAGTTAATATATGCTAGGAAGGAAATTACCATCCCCCAGATCAGCTGGAGCCATGTGGTCTCTATCTGCCACCAGATTCTCAAAGTATTTGTGGACTAGAAATTTACCTTTTAGATACTCTTTCAGGTTTTTTTTTTTCATAAATAATGATGTAAACAAACCTCCCAGTAACAACAGTATTTTAGTAATTTGCATATTTTAGAGCTAGTTAGGTTGAATTGAATATTAAAATCGAAAACAAGAGGAATATCACATTCTACTACTTAATCTCCCATCCATTTTAATAAGGTGGCATATGAATAAAGAAACATTAAAATTCCATGGATCTGCCACAATTCTAAAAAAATAATGAGTCAAAACTCAATAAAATGGGAGAACAATGTGCCTTGTTAACAAAACATCAATAAATCAGCCTTAGAATGAGGACTTTACAGTAACAGTGGCTTTGGTAAGCTTGGGGGCAGCTTCCTTATGTAACAGATGAAGAGACTGTGACTCCAAGTTAAATGAAGGCCAAAAATCAGTATAGCACTGTCTGTACCACCATTTCTCCTGCTGCTTCACTGCTACATCATAATGACCCAGCAACATTTTTAGTGGTTTATCTGATTTATTATGTCCCTCAGAATTTAGTGACAATCATATTTGAGAAAATGTTTTTATTTTTTTACAGCATGCAAGTAATAAAGGTCCTTCTAAAAATTTTGAGCTTAAACCAATGTAATTAGTGGTACATTTCTTGGAAGAGCACACCAATTGGTTATTCAATACCAAATGGTCATCCCTAAAAAGATGCATACAAGTAACATTATACAGACTGAGCAGGTTGCAGTTATGTGTTCAGGAATACACACACACACACACACACACACACACACACACATACACACACACACACAACAACAACAACAATTAATAAAAAAACAGGGCCATGAATTTGAAAGAGAGAAAAGCAAAGAGGAGTATATGGAAAGATTTGAAGGGATGAAAAGAAGGGGCAAAATGATGTAATTACATTATAATCTCAAACAATTTAAGACATTTTTAAAAATCAAAGTATTATTTCCTTTCCTGTTGACATATTTTGAGTACTTGGAGTGAGATGCATTATTCACAGTGTACCATGCTGTGGAATATTCCTTTACACTGTGTGAATGTGTGTCACTGTGATGGGGTTAATAAAGAAGCTGACTGGCCAATAGCTGGACAGGGAGAGGTTAGGCAGGACTTGCAGAAAAAGAAAGTGTGAGGAAGAAGAGCAGAAGTCTGGGAGAATTGTAAGGAGAGGTGAGGAGAGGGTGATAATTTGCTGTACTGAGAAAAGGTATCAAGCCACATGCCAGAGCATAGATAAGAAATATGGGTTAATTTAAAATCTAAGTGTTAGCTAGTAACAAGCCTGGGATATTGACCAAGCACTTATAATTAATAAGAAGTCTCTGAATGGTTATTTGAGTGTAGCTGCCAAGGTGCAGAGAAATTCCACCAACATTGTGTTACCTGCTTATTCTTGTTCAGAAGTACAGGCTCCTAAAGGTTTTGAATGTCATTTATACTGATTCCCTACAGAAAAAGGAGCTTACTATCTAATGACTGGTTTGACCACATTATCTTGGGCCAATAGAATGCAAACAGACTTGATAACCAGTGTATCCATTTAGAGGTTTTTCTGATTCATTCCTGTTGTCCCCAGTGCTCTGCCACCACAGGGTCAAATTTTTGGTAGAATCTTTGATTCAGACTAGGTCCCAGGTGATATGAATGCGAACTTGAACTCCTCTGCACAATAGCTATAGCAACATAGGACAGGCATGGTAAACCTGTGAAAAAGACATTCTGTTTAAGACCACTGGAATTTTAGATTTGCTACTCAATGTGTCTAATGAAACCTATGTGTAAATGGGACTAAGTCTAACTCTGAACCAAAGACCTAGTGTCATTGTGGAAAGCTATCAAAGTAAAAACGATGAAATCTAAGACCAGGAATCTTTCTTATAAAAATGTGTAAATATCAATGTGCCTACAAAGGCAGTAGTGATAGAATTTTTTTTTTTTTTATGTAGCATAGAACCTTGTACATGATACATATTTGAATTATGGTCATTTGTGTTTAGAAATAGGAGTAATGAATCTATATGACAATTCCATAATGTAAAATTATACCAACATGTAGAAAGGAAATGTCACAATTTATCTAGGGATAAAATTTTCAAAGTCAATGAAAATTTTCCAACAATGGAAATATGGGGGCTTTTACAAAAAGTTACAAGCCCACAAACATACACTGCTTTGCCAATTTACATGATTTATGTTAGATTTACATCAGCAAAAATAATTTGCCTTTCCTTACAGTTTTCAAAGCATCTCTTCGAGAGTCTGCATTTGCTTCAGATAATTACTGAGAAAGTTTTCTTTGTCTTTTTTCTTCAATATATCCATTGGTAAAGGATTCCATAGGTTTTGAAGGGCCACTTGACTACCAATCATTCCACCACTTGAGCAAAGCTGCCTGTCTTATTATGACTTTTCCCAGAAATTATGAGATGAATGTTTAAGAACTTCATCAGCTGTGGTGACCTGGAGCCAGTTAACATCAGCTCAGGAGAGCAAAGCTGTGATCTCAATATGCCTCAGCATTAAGTGACTTCATCAAAGACGGCTTCCAATCAGCCATGAGAGTGTTTGCATAATAAAAATTGGCAAGCCTACATGTCTGGGCTTCTTTTCTACTGTAAAGTGTTGGTTAACATTCATTGGTGAGAATTCTGGCTTGAGAAGTTCACTGTCTGTATTATCTACTTTTCCTGTTGCTGTGATGAAATACACTAACAAAAGCAGTTAAAGAAAAGAGTTTCTTTTGGCTCAGATTTTGAAGGTACAGTTCATCATAATGGGGATGTCATAGTGACAGGCATGGGAGGAAGATAGTCACAATACTTCTAGTCAGGAAGCAGAGGGTGAAAGATGCTTGCAATCAGTCCATTTTGACTTTATCCTTCTCTTTTGTTTGTTTGTTTGTGTGTTTGTTTAAGATATTGTCACACTATGTGGCCCAGGCTTGCCTCAAACTCACAAAGGCCTATGTGCCTCTGCTTTCTGGATCCTGAGATTAAAAAACTGCACCACCATAACCACTTTGCTTCCCCCTTTTTATGGAGTCTAGGTCCCCTGGATGTGGTACCTCTCTCATTCAGAATGAGTTATCTCACTTCAATTAACCTAGTGACAAGCATACCCAGAAGTATCCTGAGTGAGTTTAGAGTCCACCAAGCTAATTCTATTAACCACCACAACTCTAGCCTAGTTCTTCAATGAGCTCTGCTTACTTCTGAAACCTTATGAGCTGAGTCTCCATGGTCCATCTTTCTCTCAGCACTCCTATCCTCCAAGCTCCCACCAGGATGGCCCATTAAACTCTGCTTGCAAGTCTCTAGTGCTTTTGTAGTTCATAGCTGCGCTGTCCCACAAGTCAAAGGCCTAAAATCCACATAGTAAGACTTATTATGGCACTGGTCCCATGTCCAGAAGCACAACCTGTATTAGTCATGATTCTCTAGAAGAACAGAACCAATAGAATTGCTGCAAAGGGAATATTAAACAGAGGATTTGTTAGGTTAGTTACATGATGTGGGCTGGGTATTCCAATAATAGCCATCTGCATGCTTGAGAGACAGAGAACCTGGTATCTGCTCAGCTCACAAAGCTGGATGCCTCAGCAGTTCCAATATGATGATGAAGGTTGTCCCTGCAAGCATCAGCTTGCAGCAAAATGATCAGTGAAGAGGCAAGAAGGAAAACTCGGTTCAGCCCAACTTAGTCAGCTGGGCTGGATCAAATGTCTGGAGTCTGATGCCAGGAAGCTTATTGTAAGCATAAGCATGGTACAATTTGAAGAGCAGTTTCCTGGTGTAATACAATCAATCCCCTGTGTGCAAGAAGGCATAACTACATTGAAACTCAACTCAAAGTGCATGTCATTTCTTCCAAGAAGATGGGTTTTAGAGACAGACTACACATATGAGTTTAAACACCTAGGGAAGGATCTGGCATGGTCTTGGTCATATAGATAGCATGGAGGTCATTTGGGCTATTAGCCACCTCTAGTTCTTGTGTGGGAGCTTGGGGCAGCCCCTGGCTATACAAATAATGTAAGGGTCACCTAGATAATCGAGTATCTCTGGTTATGGTTGTGGGAGCTTGATATAGCCTGGCCCTTTAGGTAATGCAGATGACCAGGCTCTTAATTACCTCCCATTCCTAGCTTTCTGGGTGAAAATACAGGTTATACATCTTTTCTATGAAAAGATGACCCCCCAGATGCTTAATATCCCTGTTTTCCCCAGTGATCTGTGGACATCTGTTCTCCCAATAGAAGGCCTTGAGGATTCCTAGAGAGCTGCTGGAGACTGGTTCTGGTATCCATGAACAGGCAGCTGCAGTACTGCTTTTCTGACCCCTTAGTATCTAGTGCCAGCAGGAACTGCCCATGTAGGGGCAGAGTCTTGTCCTTCACAGAAAATACCCTCACAGACCCAGTCAGAGCTGTGTCTCTCCGTGGATCCAAGGTCCAAGACTAACCCTCACAACTTCTTTAACATTTGATATTTAAATGTTTAAAATTGTTATTAAAGCAGCAGAATTTGGTTTATGAATGGGGTTTCTGGCTGGGAATTGACAACTAGCGCTAGTGGCTGCTAAAAATATGGAAGAACTCAAAGCACCAAATAATGTGTTCTGATGAGGTTCCAGAAGCGCTTTCTCACAGTCTAGACCCTGGGAAAGCCGATGCACCCAGAGGAGAAAACGGAGCCCCTGGTGTTGGCAAACTGTGCAGGTTGGAAGCGGAAGATGTTCAGGAGAAAGACAGAACTCCTCCAGCATCCTAAACATTTTCTCTTTGCTGTGTAATTACAGGTGGTCATACAAATACTACTGACAGTGAGAATACATGCTAGGTAAACATACTGTGAAGCTTTCCAATTTTGTCAGCTATAAGTACTTAGGGATATTTCTTTGGGGCTTGACTGGGCAGGATTAGCTTTTAGAACTTTTCATGTTACCAGAATTTCAAGACACATGAACTTTGCTTACAGTATCTGTCAGCTAAAATGTCTCAAGTAAGAAGAATATTACACCAGTTCTTGGGCCTGTGTTGTAATTGGATCTGGGACTTGTAAGTATTCTAGAGAAAGTGCCACAGAAACAACCTCCCATGCAAAAAGATCTAACAAAATAAACACTCCTTTACTAGAGAGACTTGAAGTACTTGCATACACATAAACATTTGTGACCACACATAAATGTGTCTGTTTGGGAAGAAACTGACAGATAATACAGAAGTCCCTTTAGACATTCCCAACTATCATTTGGTCTAAGATATCAAAAGCAAAATCTAATACATGGATAAAAATTAAATTTAGTTACCGAGTCAAAGTGGAAAGCATCATACTGACTGGTTTGTGTTTTTTGTTTTTGCTGTAGACCCAGGAACCCACAGGCTAGAGATACATTACAAGAATAATGTCACTAAAGTTTTAATCTACTTTTAGGTCTTAAGTAACATGCGAAATATTTTTATTGGTAATAACAAAGCATAGTCTTTGGCAGATTTGTTTAAAAGTTATTTGGTAAATACCTATTACTATTTAGTACTACTCAGTGACATTTTCCAAACTATGTTCTCAAACACTAAAGTCTCCAGATATTAGGAGATAGTCTACGGGATCCTGAGAAACATTAGAAACTTTACAGCAGCTCACCACCAGAGTCTCCACTGGCTTCTCAAGGCCCTGAAGTTCAGTTATCAAGGCACCAACTTAACTTCAACCAATACTTATTTCCCTAGAGTTTTGCCTTGGCACACACTGATTCTGAAAAATTCTCAGTGGACAGTTATCTACACCATGTTCGGCTCCCCCAAGCTGTGCCTGGCACAAAACTATCAATATGCTGACCAAATAGATGTACAACTAACTGGTTTAGTTCATAACATTCATTTCATCCCAGCTCACCATAGTTTGCACATGAATAAGAATTTTGGAAGAACAACATTACTAATAATGAGATTTGTTTCTACAAAAACCAAATTCATGATACTTTAAAAAATATATATTTTTTTTATTTTACGTGCATAAGTGTTCACCTACTTGTATGTATGTTCACCACTGCCTGGTGCCCATGGAGGCCAAAAGAAGGCACCACATTCTCTGGAACTGGAGTTACAAATGATTTTGCGCTGTTGTGTGAGTGCTGGAAACTGAACTCAACTCCTCTGTGGAAGCAGCAAGTACTCTTAACAGCTGCACCATCTCCCTAAGCCCCATCATGATACATTTTTTAAGGGAAAAGAGGACAATATTGTATCAAACTTTAGTTAAGGTGAACAAACCACACAAGATTTTAGTCACAAAGAAGGTGCAAAGAAGTGCCCTGAAAACTAGTTTAAAGTTTACTTAATGGCAAACACGGATAATGAGAGTTTAAAATGCATGCATGCAAATGACGCCACTTCATGGTCTGAGGTTATCCTCTTCTAGATCAGCATTTCTAAAAAAATTTCCACTAGTGACTCCTTTGCACCTCATAAATGTCTACATCAGGAGTTCCCAACCTGTGGGACACAACCCCTTTATCAAACATTTATCTCCAAAATATTTACATTACGATTCATAACAGTAGCAAAATTAGTTATGAAGTTGCAACAAAAATAATTTTATGTTTGGGGGTCACCACAGCATGAGGAACTGTATTAAGGATAACAGCATTAGGAAGGTTGAAAACCACTGTGCTACATTAATCTGAGTATATACTGGTGTATAAAGTAGGTATACCAGTCAAGTGCTTATTGATAATAAGTCATAAATAAACTTATTTTAAAATTATTCCATAAACAAAAATTTTACTATTAAGATGGAAACAAATGCTGGATATCAATAAGATGGGTATGACTTATTTTTACACAAAGAATTAAAATTTATCTGAATATTTGATTCTGCAGCATCTTCCACATTTCTAAGAGATGATCGATATTTTACTTTATAATTGTCGATATTGAAAACACTGTTTCATGTAAATGTGTAGTACAATATAGCAGGGGTATGTTTCAGGTCATTTCAGACATAGTTTGAAATTCTTTTCTACTCCCAGGCTAAAATTTGTTTAATGATTTTGAATGAAACTGGTCAGCAACTCAAACAACAATTGTTAAAATCAAACATTCATTCTGACACAATACAATTCAAAGATTACTAGTTTGGTACTTATATACTAAGAAATGACAGGACAATATTGAAAAACCTTATTCTCCATAATTACATCATTGTTTCTTTAAAGGCAGAGAACACCTATGCACAGTAAAAACACTGTAATTCACAATATACAAGAGTCTGGAATCTGAACCAAGGTGTTCCAGGCAGTTGTTGTTCACTATGGTTAATTGACGGCACTCACAGTGCAAAGTTCACATGTGTGTTCAGAAGTTAATCTGCAGAGAGCACACACTGCAGCATGGTTAAGTATTGCTAGAAACACTGCAGATTCAAAGTACATTTGATTTTGAATTAATATTTGCCATTTGCACATTCGGAAATTTTTGACAGTAGCCTAATTGTGCTACCTCCCATTTAGTTTCATCTCATGACCCATGGTTGAAGAAGCTGAGGTCTTGATTATAAGGGATGTGATACAAATCTCTTAGCCCAAACCTTCCATTATATTCTGCAGTGTCTTGAATTGATCAGCTTCAAAAGTGAGCCAGGGAGACATTGATACACATTATGCCAAAACACCCCTCACAATTGGAGCCACTAGACATGAACATCTTATGCAAACAAAATCCAGGACGTCTTTTAGTTACCTACACAGAGCCTTCCCTGCATCAGAAGAAATGGGTTTTGTATATTCTACAGTCTATCACATCATAAGATGATAATGCTGTAATAGTTCTCATTGTTTTCATAGTGACGTCGTCAGTCTTTATATCACTTTACAAAACACGTTGAAAAACTCCCCTTGAAAGTGTCATTTCTGACAGAAACACCCTTTTTGTTTAAAAAACTGTCAAATACAAAAACCTTATGTCCAAAATTCACATTTATAAGCAAGTGTCTTGGATATACTCTCTGCTGTTCCAAGGGAAAAATCTGGCCCTTCCAATTTTTATAAGATATATAGCTATTATGATTTGTGATTAAAATAATGACCTTTGCCAGAAGGCTAGCTCTCCCAACTGTGTCATAGTTGAAGCCTAGGAATATAGCAATATATAGTCAGTATGCAAATAAGGCAGTGATTGGCATTTAAGGATCACTGACAAGATTTTCAGAGCAGTTACCAAGTTACGACATATCACATCAAATGTGCCAAAAGAAAAGAAACTAAATATAATGCTGATAAATGGCTTAACAGTTTTAAAAAGTCTGCTAGCAGTAACACTCTCTACAATTTCAAGTAAACTAAAAGACAAACATTCATTACTAATAGATTTCAGCAGCCACATGTAATTTTTACTGACTCTACTTACTTTGTTTCATTATCTCACAAATATAAGACTTTTAAAAAAATTTTTGTTTGTTTTCCATACATCCTGACTTCAGCTTCTGCTCTCTTCTACCCCACCTCCCCTATTGCCCAGATCCAGTCCTCCTCCATTTCCCTTCAGAAAAGAGCAGACCTCCAAGGATATCCACCAAATACATGAAACAAGTTAGAACAAGACTAGGCACAAACCCTCATATTAAGGCTGGACGAGGCAACCCAGTAGGAAGTAAAGGGTCCCAAGTGCAGGCAAAAAGAGACACTCCCACTCCCACTGTTAAGGTTCCCACAAAAACACCAAGCTAACAAACTTAACAAATTCAGAGGACTAAGCACAGTCCCATACAGGCTCCATGACTGTCATTTCAGTCTCTGTGAGCCCCTATGAGCACTGCTCAGTTGAAGTCTGTGGGCTGTGTTCTCCTGGTATCCTCAACCTCTCTGGCTCCTATATTTTTTCCTCCTCTCTTCCAGTGTGTTCTCCAAGCTCCAAGGGGAGGGACCTGATGGAGAGCCTCCAATTTGGGCTCTCTCTTTGCATAATATTTGGCTGTGGGTCTCTGCATCTGCTCCCATCAACTGCTAGTAGTAGCCTCCTTGATGACAGTTGACTAGGCTCTGATCTATGAGTATGTAAGTATATCATCTGGAATCATTTTATTGATTTTTGTTTTCTATCATATATCTCTGAGCTATCCAGCCTCCAATTCCTGGTCATCTAGGCAGTGTAGGGCATGGGCTCCCTCCCATGGTGTGGGCCTTAATTATACTGGTCATTGATTGTCCACTCCCTTAAGTTATGCTTCTCCATTTTCCCAGTACACCTTGCAAGTGGGATAGAGTATAGGTTGAAGGTTTTGTGACTGAGTTGGTGTTCCAGTCCTACCTCTGGAAATCTTGCTTGGTTACAGAGGATGGCCGGTTCTCCGTTACTAGGAGTCCTTGTTAAGAGTCATCTTCATAGAATCCTGAGAGTTTCTATTGAACCAGATCATCCCCGACCTGCCCAAATAGCCTCCAATTCCAGTTGTCTCTCAGTACTCTCTCCTTCCATCCCCCTCAACCCACTGGATCCCACCTGCTGCCATCCCCAATCACTCCAAGTCCACCCCCAAAATCTATTCTATTTCCACTTCCCAGGGAGATTCATGTGTCCACCTTAGAGCCCTCCTTGTTACTTGGTCTTTCTGGGTCTGTGGATTATAGCATAGTTATCAATCTAACAACTAATGTCCACTTATAAGTGAGTACATATCATGCTTGTTTTTCTGGGTCTGGGTTACATCACTCAGCATGATTTTTCCCAGTTTCATCCATTTGTCTGCAAATTTCATGATGCCATTTTTTAAAACAGCTGAGTAACACACCATTGTGTAAAGATACCACATCTTCTTTATCCATTCTTCAGTTGAGGGACATCTAGGTAGTTTCCAGTTTCTGGCTATTATGAATAAAGATGTTATGACTAACAAAGTTGAACAAGTATTTTTGTGGTAGTATGAAGTGTCCTTTGAGGCCCCAGTTATCTGAGGAACCACAATATTGATTTCCATAGTGGTTGTACTAGTTTGAACTCCCATTAGCAATGAAGGTGTATTCCCTTTGCTCTACATCCTTGCAAGCATGAGCTGTCATTTGTGTTATTGATCTTAGCTATTCTGACAGGTGTAAGATGGAATCTCAAAAAGTTTTGATTTGCATTTCCCTGGTGCCTAAGAATGTTGAACATTTAAGTGTTTCTCAACCATTTTGTTTTCCTTTATTGAGAATTCTCTTTTATGATCCTACCTCAGTTTTAAAATTGGATTATTTGTTTTCTTAATATCTAGTTTCCTGAGCTCTTTATATATTTTGGATATTAGCCCTCTCTCTGATGTGAAGCTGAAGATCTTTTCCCATTCTGTAGTCTCTCCTTTTGTCCTATTGATGGTGCCCTTTGTCTTTCAAAAGCTTTTCAGTTTCATGAGGTCCCATTTAATAATTGTTAATCTTAGTATCCGTACTATTGGTGTTCCATTCAGGAAGTGTCTCCTGTGTCAATGCATTCAAGGCTATTCCCCCACTTTCTCTTCTATTGGGTTCAGTGTATCTGGTTTTATGTTGAAGTCTTTGATCCACTTGGACTTGAGTGAAGTACAGGGTGGATCTGTTTTCTTCTACATGATGATATCCAATTAGACCAGCATCATTTTTTGAAGATGCTTTCTTTCTCTATTTTGTATTTCTGGCTCCTTGATCAAAAATCAGGTGTCCACAAGTGTGTGGAATTGTGTTTGGGTGTTCAATTTTATTTCATTGATCGATGTGTCTGTTTTTATGCCAATACCATTCAGTTTTTACTACTATATTTCTGTAGCACAGCTTGAAACCAAGGATGATAATACCACTGGAAGTGCTTTTATTGTTTTAGCTATCCTGGGTTTTTTGTTTTTCTATATGAAGTTGAGTGTTGTTCTTCCAAGATCTGTAAAGAATTGTGTTGGAACTTTTATGTGGATGGCATGCTTTCGGTAGGATGGTCATTTTTACTATAGTAATTTTACCAATCAATGAGGATGGGAGATCTTTCCATTCTCTGATATCTTCTCCAATTTTTTTCTTCAAAAAACTTCAAGTTTTCATAATACAAGTCTTTCACTTGCTTGGTCAGAGCTACCCCAAGACATTTTATGTTATTTGTGGCTATTATGAAGGGTGCTGTTTCCCTGGTTTCTTTCTCAGTCTGTTTGTCATTTGTATATAGGAGGGCTACTGATTTTTTTTTTAGTTAATCTTGTATCAAGCCACTTCACTGGTGTGTATACGCTGTAGGAATTCCCTATTAGAATTTTTGGAATCACTTATGTATACTATCATATCTGCAAATAACAATACTTTGACATTCTTTTCCAATTTTAACCTTTTGATCTCCTTCAGTTGTCTTATTGTTATAGCTAGAACTTCAAGTACTATATTGAATAGATATGGGGAGAGTGGGCAGCCTTGTCTTGTTCCTGATTTTAGATGATTTGCTTTGAGTTTCTCTCCATTTAATTTGATGTTGTCTTTAGGCTTGCTGAAAATTGCCTTTATTATGCTTAGGTATGCCCTTTGTGTCTCTGATCTCTTCAAAACTTTTATTTATTTTTATTTTTTAACTTGCTTTTTATTTATTCATTGTATCTTTTACCTCATGCATCTCAATCTCATTCATCTCCCCATCCCTTCATATCTACCCTCTACCCTTACACGCTCCCCAACAAAATACAATGAAATAAATTTAAGAGAAGAAAAAAGACAAAAGAAAGAAAAGGAAGAAAAATCTCATTATGGAAGCTGTAGTGTGATACAATGACTCACACAGTATATCCTTTTGTCCATACATCTTCACTTGCAAGTGTTCATTGCAAAGCGTCATTGGTCTGGATCCAGGCCTCTGGTTTCTGCTACACCATTGATAATGTGCCCTCACTGGGACTCCTCTTGGATATTCTGTTGTTGCTCTGTGTCACAGAGATCCTGCAGCTTTGCATCTCATAAACCTGGGTCTGGGTCTGGGTAGTTGCAGGGTTAGTCAGCTCACCAGTTCTCCCCTATCCTCACCACCAGGTTGAGCTCTCTGGAATTGCCTGGCTTGTTCACCCCTTGCAGTGATGAGCAGGGGACAGGATTGATTCTCCTGCTTTCCTGTAGAGGGGCAGGGACAAATTTTCTGTTCTTATGACCTCAGGGCCAGCTCTCCTAACTGCCACAGACAAGGGGTGGGAGACTCCCTCAGCCACATCACTATCTGGCAGATGAGGGGTGAGGCTAGATCTTCCAAGCTCATGTTCTCAAGGCCAGTTCACCCCCATATCAGTCAACAGGGTCAGCTCTACTGTGCTGCTTGTGCGAGGTGCTGGGCCCCCTTTCCCGAATGCTGCAGCTGGTAAGGGGAAGGGTCAGCTCTCCCACCTGTCACAGGCAGCAGTAGGGGGTGGGATGAGGGGGAGGAGGGCATCTTACCCTCACCCATGCCACTTCATGGCAGAGGCGGGGGCCGGGGGCAGGACCCGCTCTCCCATTCTCATGCCCTCAGGGCCAGCTCACCCATCCCTCCGCAAACAGAATCAGCTCTATTGCACTGCCCAGTTGAGGTGCAGGACCTGTTATCCAGAGTGCTGCAGTTGGTGAGGGGCAGGAAGAATTCTCCCCAGTTTTGTAGCCAGTGAGGGGCAGGGCCAATTCTGTTCAGCACTTTCCTCTTGCCTTTAGCAGTATCAGGAGCAACAGACATCAACACAGATCATGGCTGCAACAGGGCCATGAACCTAGACAAGGTGCCTGGTAGCAGACTAGGCACAGACATCACCATGGCCCTGGGTGGCAATCAGTCCACCCAACTCAGCCTACTCCTCATTGCTTCCACCTCTTCACATGTGCCTCTGTCCACTGAACATGAACCATTATGTCTCTCTCTCTTTCCCTCCCTCCCTCCCTCCTCCCCTCCCTTCCCCTCTTCTCTCCCTCCCCACTCCCATACCACATTATATATTTGTGCATCATAATAGTACTGGACTGCCTAGAGTTCCCTCCTTAGTGTCTGGGTGGAGTGCCCCCGGTCTGCATGTGGATCTCCTTGTTCCACTCAGTCCATAATGGCACTGAGCAGTGCCATACTTCCTCCACAGGGAAGGTCTGCCTGTGGGTCTGCTTGAGACACTCAGTCTTTAATCTCAAAGGCTTTTATAATGAAGGGGTGTGTTAGATTTTGTCAAAGGCTTTTTCAAGATCTAATGAGAGGACCGTGTGTGTGTGTGTGTGTGTGTGTGTGTGTGTGTGTGTGTGTGTGTGTGTGTATTTTCTTTCAGTTTGTTTATATGGTAGATTACCTTGATTGACTTCCTGTTGGACCATCCCTGCATCTCTGGGATGAAGCCTACTTGGTCATGGTAGATAATCTTTTTGATGTATTCTTGGACTCGTTTTCCAAGTATTTTGTTGAGTATTTTTGCATCTATGTTCATAAGGGAAATTGGTCTGTAATTTCTTTCTTTGCTGAATCTCTGTGTGGTTTGGTTGTCAGCATGACTATGGCTTGATAAAATGAATTTGGCAATGTTCCTATTGTTTCTATTTTGTGGAATTACTTGAGAGGTATTGGAATTAGTTCTTCTTTGAAATCAGTAGAATTCTGCACTACAGCCATCTGACCCTGGGCTTTTTTTGGTTGGGAGACTCTTTTATTTATTTATTTTTGTTTGTAAGCATGTATTTTATGCTAACAAAGGTAAGCTATTATGTTACAAAGTAGATGTCTGTATAATGCTTATTTTTCATATTATGCAAATTTTTGAAATAGTATTTTGAAAGAATTTTTGTTTACATTTTGCTATAAACACAAAAAACTTTTTATTGATTATTTGTGGATTTCATATTATTTATCCTGATTCCACTCATCACCCTGTCTCCTCACATACTTCATCTGCCCTTGCAACCTCCTCCACAAAACAAAACAAAATTTAAAAGAACAACCAAAACCCCACCAACTGCACACACATGCACAAAAAATGTCTTGATGTGTAAGCTGTAGTGTGGGCCCAGTAAGTCACAGAGTACACCCTTCAGTCCATATATTTTTACTTGTGAGTGTTCATTGCAATAAGTCACTGCTCTAGCTCAAGGCCTCTGGCTTCTGCTGCTCTAATGATAATGAGCCCTCACTGGGACTCCTCTTGGATATCCTGTTGTCATCTTGTGTCATAAAAATCCCCGAGGTTTTGGATCTACAGGTCCAGCCCCTTCACATGCTCCTGCAGTTTATAGATGAGGTGGATGTTGGGTAGGCCAACTCATAGCCCTGGTTCTGGCCTGGGTAATAGCTGGGTTGGTCAGCATCCCACCCAGATGAGCTCTCCAGTACTGCCCTGGCTAGCTCACACAATGCATCAGGCAGTAAGAAGTGGGCCAGTTTTCCTGCTCTCATGCTTTTGGGTCTGGCTCACCCACATTCATCCCAACAGAGACAGCTCTACCATTTTGCCCAGGCAAAGGTGCAGGGGCCACTCCCCTAATTGTTGTAGGGGGACTAAAAGGGGTGGGGAGCAGGGTTAGCTCTCCTGTTCTCATGCTCCAGGCAGGATCACCTGCACTCATGCCAATAAGGTCAGCTCTATTGTGCTGCCCAGGTGAGGTGCAGGGCCACTTTGTCATTTGCTGCAGCTGGTGAGGGACAGTGCCATCTCTCCCACTCTCATGATTTCAGGGCCAGCTCTCTCATCTGTCACAGGTATCAAGGGGCAAGGGAGGGAGGGAAGCCTTTTCTCCCTTGCCAAGGCCACTATGTGGCAGATGAGAGGTCCGGCCAAGTCTCCCACCCAGGTTCACAAGGCCAGAAAATCAACAGAGTCAGCTCTAATATGCTGCCTGGGAAGGTGCAGGGCCCGCTCTGGTTGAGAGACTTCTATTCAGTACTTCTATTACCTTAGGAGTTATAAATCTATTTAAATTGTTTACCTAATTTTGATTTAACTTTAGTAAATTGTATCTACTGAGAAAATTATCCATTTTCTTTTAAATTTTCCAGTTTTTTGGAATACAGGTTTTTAAAGTATGACCTGATGATTCTTTGAATTTCCTTGGTGTCTGTTGTTTTGTCTTTTTCATTTCTGATTTTGTTAATTTGGATATTTTTTCCTATGTAGTGTAGTTAGTTTGGATAAGGGTTTGTCTGTCTTGTTGATTGTCTCAAAGGGTGAACTCTTGTTTTATTGACTCTTCGTATTGCTCTGTTTATTTTTATTTTATTGACTTCAGCCCTCAGTTTTATTATTTCCTGCCATCTACTCCTCTTGGATGTGTTTGTCTCATTTTGTTATAAAGCTTTCAGATGTGCTAAGTTGCTAGTATGAGATTTCTCCATTTTCTTTATGTAGGCACTTAGTGATAGGAACTTTCCTCTTAAGCTGCTTTCATTGTGTCCCATGAGTTTGGGTATGTTGTGCATTCATTTTCATTGAATTCTAGGAAGTCTAATTTCTTTTTTTATTTCTGCCTGGACCCAATAATCATTCAGTCAATAGTTGTTCAGCTTCCATGAGTTTGTAGGCTTTATGTTGTTTCTGTTGTTGAAATCCAGCTTTAATCTGTGGTGGTCTGATAGGATACCAGGGTTCATTTCCATTTTCTTGTATCTGTTGAGACTTGCTTTGTGACCAAGTATATGATCAATTTTGGAAAATGTTCCATGAGGTAGTAAGAAGATATATTCCTTTGTGTTTGGTGAAATGTTCTGTAGATATCTGTTAGGTCCATTTGTTTTATAATGTCTGTTAGCTCTAGTATTTCTCTGTTAGTTTTTGCCTGGATGACTTGTTGGTGAGAATGTGATATTGAAGTTTCCCACTATCAATGTGTGATTTAAAATTTAGCAATATTTCTTTTACAATTGTGGGCACCCTTGCATTTGGGGCATAGATGTTAAGAATTGAAATATCATCTTGGTGGATTTTTCCTTTGATGAGTATATAGGATTCTTACCTCTCATTTGATTACTTTTGGATTGAAGTCTATTTTGTTAAATATTAAAATGGTTATACCAGCTTGCTTCTTAGTTCCATTTACCTGAAAAAACTTTTTCTAGCCCTTTATTCTGAGGTAATATTTATCTTTAATATTGAGGTGTGCTTTTTGTAAGCAGCAGAATGGTAGATGTTTTCACATCCATTCTGTTAGTCTCTGGTTTTTTTTTTAAATTGGGGAATTGAGTTAATTGACATTGAGAGGTATCAATGACCAATGTTTGTTCCTAAGTGTTATTTTATCATTGTTGTTGTTAGTGGTGGTGGTAATGGTGGCATGTGTCTCTCTATGTGTGAATATGTGTTTGTGTGTTCTTCCTTTCTTTTGGTTTTGCTGGTGTGAGATTATGTATTTATTATGATTTCTTGGGTGAAGTTAATCTTCTTGGATCTCCTTGGGTTGGAGTTTTCCTTCTAGGACCTTAGGTAGCACTGACTTTTTGGGTAGATATTGTTTAAATTTGACTTTATCATAGGATATCTTGTTTTTTTCTTCTATGGTGATTGAAAGTTTTGCTGAGTACAGTAGTCTGTGCTGGCATCTGGGGGTCTCTTGGAGTCTGTAAGACATCTCTTCAGGCCCTTTTGGCTTTTAGAGTCTCCATCAAGATGTCAGGTATAATCTAATAAGTCTGCCTTTATATGTTACGTGCTCTTTTTCCTTTGCAGCTTTTATATATGCTTTATTCTGTATGTTTAGTGTTTTGAATATTATGTGGTGAGAGGAATTTCTTTTATGGTCTAATTTATTTGGTGTTCTGTAAGCTTCTTGTACCTTTATAGGCACCTCCTTCTTTAGGTTAGGAAAATTTTCTTCTATAATTTTGTTGAAATATTTGCTGGATCTTTGAACTGGGAATGTTCTTCTTCTGTTCTTATTATTCTTAGATTTGATCTTTTCGTAGTGTTCCAGATTTCCTAGATATTTTGTGTCAGGAATTTTTTAGATTTAATGTCTACTTTGACCAATGTATCTATTTCTCCTATTAGATCTTCAATGCCTGAGATTATCTCTTCCATTTCTTGTATTCTGCAGGTGATGTTTGCATCTGTAGCTCCCATTTGCTTACCTAGATTTTTCATTTCCAGAATTCCCTCTGTTTGTGTGGTTTTTTTTTAATCGTTTCAATTTTCATCTTCAGGTCTTGAACAGTTTTACTCATTTCCTCCAATTGTTTGTGTTTTCCTGGATTTCTTTAAGAGATTTATTCATTTCCTCTTTAAGGACCTCAACCATCTTCCTAACTTGGTTTTAAGATCATTTTCTTGTGCTTCAGCTATGTTGGAATTTTCAGGGCTTGCTGGTTCTGGTGGTGACATATATTGCCCTGGCTGTTGTTAATTGTGCTCTTATGCTGGCATTGGGGCTTCTGGGCTTGGGGTGATTATAGGTCTAGACGCTTATTTCTATGTTTGTCTTTGTTAGGTGAGTGTTTCATTCCTTTGTTTCCGTTTCCTCTCTGGTCTTCTTGGTTGGTGTGTCTTGTGGTTAAGCAGGTGGATCGCACTTGAGTTGGAGGCTGGACTTCTAGTAGCCAGTGTGGTCTCTAGTAGAGTTTGGGGCTGGGATATGGCAATTAGGAGGGCGTAGGACTAGGTATAGCATGGTCAGGCACTGAGAGTGTGAGAGATAGGGGAGTTTGGTGGGCCAGCAGCCTACCTGGACTTCTGATAGCTGATGTGGTCTCTGGTAAAGCAGAGAGTCTCTGCCCTAGTCAGCGACTGGGGTATGGTGATTAGGAGGGCATGAGACTGAGCATAGGCTGGGCAGATATTGAGGTAGTGAGAGTGGTGGTGGGGTTGACATGAGGGAAACTTACCTGGACTTTTGACAGCCTGTAGGGTTTCTCAGATTTTTTTTTCTGAGATTATATAATTATATTTCTCCTTTGCCTTTCTCCCTTCATTGATCTTTCAAATTCATGACCTCTTTCTTTTTCATTAATTTTTACATGTATATATATATATATATATATATATATATATGCATAATATGTATTCCTAAATACAACCTGCTCAGTCTGTATAATGTTACTTTTATGTATGTTCTAAAGGCTTACCTTTTGGTATTGGACTAGTTGGCGTGCTCTTCCTTTTGGAAGACAATTTCTCCTGCTCTCAGCATTTCTTAGTTGTTCGTAATTCTTTGTGTAGGGTTGTGACCTTATGGGCTTTCCCCCATCCACTTTGGCATGTATACTGGTGTCATCCTTATTTAGCTCATATTTAGACAATCATATTGGTGAGACTTTATGGGTATAGCTTCTGACATTACTAGGAGACACAATCTCACAACAAACTCTCTGATCTGGCCTTTACCATTTTTCTTTCCCCTCTTATTTGATGTTCCCTGAACCCTAGGAATGGGAGTGCTTTGTAAATAGGACTAGGTTCCACAACTCTACATTTTGATCAGTTGTGGTTTTCTGTTATGAACTCTTTCTGTCGCAAAGACAAGTTTCTTTGATAAGGGGTGAGGACTGCACTTATGTGTAGATATAAGAACAAATGTTTTGATTGTTGTTAGGGAATATGCTTAGCAAACTAGTGGTCGTAGATTTTCCTCCAATATCCATGACTTCATTAGCACCGAATAGTTAACTAGGTTTCCAGTACCAGGCACGCTTTCCCTCTTGTTGAATGGGTCTTAAGTTCGATTAGAGAGCTGTTGGTTAAAAGTATGTGTGCCACTACTATACCCTTAGGGTTATCATATATGACCAAGAGCCAAAGACTACCTAATAAAAACCCCAGTACCAAACGTGAAGAAGCCCTCTTTTCAGTTGTTGGTCAAAGTTGTCTTATTGCTATTGCCCTGGGTTGCCCCACTCCCCCAGAGATGGAAGGTAAGTCCCTGTGGCTGAAGACACCATGCACTTTAGACACAGGGCCCAGAGGCACCTGAGCTGGCACTGACCTGAATGTCCTTTTCCTAAGGACTAGCTTTCAGGGTAGCAGGACACACCATGAAAGCTTCCAAAGGAGGGAGGCAGCTGATAGTCCTACCCAGCTCTGACATCTATGAAGTACATTGAGGACCAGCAAATAAAAGTTTTAAGGTTCAGGTTATTTGTGGCAAACACTAAAGAAATAAAAATACCTTCATAATCAATTTTCCTTTTCTTGCTCAAACACTAATAATAACACAAAACTTTATCAGTTACATAAAAGCTGACTAATCATTTGTCTTCAAATTTTAATGACCAGAAGCTACAATAATTATTTATTATTGTAAATACATTAGTTATCTCTAATACAATAAGTTGTGATTTTTACGTTTTAAATTGTACATGATAAAGTAAGAAAGATAAGGACTGAGAACAGGTTTGAATTTAGTTTATAAAATGAGAGCTAGACAAAGAATATCCTAGCAAAAGGCAAGGCACCGTGGCTAGCATCTTTAATCTCGGCTAAAGCAGAAGTATTACTTTGAATATGAAGCCAGCCTAGAGTATATAATGAGACCCCTGTCTCAAATAAAACAAAACATAAAAACAAAAGACAAGAATATCCTACGGAGAGAGTTATAATACTGGCTCATAAGTTAAATAACTACAATATCTGCAAGTTAAAAGAATTGTTAATTTGTAACACATGAAAAGTAAGAAATTCAAGTTCTTCTGACTACTGTTAAATCTGAAAATAGTGAGGAGAAAAGACCAAGTCCAAAATTGTCCAGTTAAAGCAAGCTGTATTTTGGGGTGCACTCAGGACTGGTCAGCTGTCTGTCTCTAAGTTGAGATTTTAAAGAGCATCCCCTGCTGGCCTCTTGAAGTCCCTTTTATAGGAGAGATAAGGTATTCACAGGGGCCAGCGAATTGACTGTTATACATTGTTTGAAAGATACAGTGAAAGGGAAGGAACAAGGGTAAGGATGTATATCATGTGAATGAGGTTGTAAATCTAATGTAGGTTGAAAAATGTTTTGCAGTTCACATCAGATCTAAGAAACAGGAACTTATTCTTTTTCTTTTATAAATATTAACAGAAGTTACAATTTTTATATTCTTTCCCCCTTTATTCTTCTCTCATATATTACATCCAGACCATAGCCTCCCTTCTCCAGGGTCTCCCCTTCCCCACTCCCCAAAAAAGAGTAAGCCTCCCAGGGACACCAACCAAATACTGCATAACCAAGCCACAATAAGACCAGACACATACTATCACATCAAGGCTGAACAAAGCAACCCAGTGGGAGGAGAAGGGTCCCACAAGTAGGCAAAAGGGTCAAAGACAGCCCCTGTTCCCACTGTTAGGAACGCCACAAGAACCCCAAGCCACTCAACCATAACATACGTGTAGAGGACCTAGGTAAAAGCCCTATAGGCTCGCTGATCTCTGCAAGTCCCCACAAGTCCTGGTTAGTTGATTCTGTGAGCCTTGCAGGAACTTATTCTTAATTACAAATAGAAACCTTAGCTTGCAAGAACTTAATACAAGACAAACAGGAACTTATTCTTTAACTACAAACAGAAACCCTAACCTGCACAGGACAAATAGAAACTTAGTTTTTCTTATTATTATTAAATTTATTTTACATAACAAAGTTTCCCTTCCCTCCTCTCCTCACATTCCCTCCCCCACCTCCCTTCTACACCCACCCCATCCACTCCTCAGAAACGATAAGGCCTCCTATGGGAGTCAACAAAGCATGGCATATTAAGTTTGGGCAGGAACGAGCTCCTCTCCCCTGCATCAAGGCTGAGCGAGGCATCCCACCTTAGGGAATAGTTTCAAAAAAGCCAGCTCGTGCCCCAAGGACCAAGCTACACAATGGTCATCCACACACAGAGGGCCTAGGTTGGTCCCATGCAGACTGCCTGGCTGTCAGTCTATGAGTCCATGAGCTCCCATGAGCTCGGGTCAGCTGTCTCTGGGGGTTTCTCTATCATGATCTTGACCCCCTTGCTTATATAATGATTCCTCTATCTCTTCAACTGGACTCCCAGAGCTCAGCCCAGTGCTTGGCTGTGGATCTGTTCATCTGCTTCCATCAGTTACTGGATGAAAGTTCTATGATGACAATTAGAGTAGTCACCAATCTGATTAGAGGAGAAGGCCAATTCAGGCACCCTCTCCACTATTGCTAGGAGTCTTAGCTAGGGTCCTCCTTGTGGATTCCTGGAATTTTCCCTGGCACCAGATTTCTCCTTAACCCCATAATGGCCTGCTCTATCAAGGCATCTCTTTTGTTGCTCTCCCACTCAGTCCTTCCCTCAACTCAACCATCTGATCTTTCATGTTCCCATCCCACATTCCTGTTCCTCTAGTCCTCCCGCTGCCCCCAGTTTACCCAGGAGATCTCACCTATTTCCCCTTCTAAGGGTGATCCATTCATCCCTCTTCGGGCCCTCCTTGTCACTAGTTTCTTTAGGGCTATGGATTATAGCCTGGTTATCCTTTGCTTTACATCCAATATCCACTTATGAGTTAACATGTAGTTAGTTGTTTTTTATTCTTTTTCTCTTTTGGCTCTTTGCTCTTTGGGGGCTCACCACCCAGCTCCCAAATAAATCATACATGGAGGCTTGTTTTTAATTATAAATGCCTGGTCTTAGCTTGGATTGTTTCTTGCCAGCTTTTCTTAACTTTAAATTACCCCATCAACCTTTTGCCTCTTGCCTTTTTCCTTTTGTTACTTTTTATATATCTTACTTTCACTCTTATTCCATGGCTGGCTGTGTGGGTGGGTGACTGGCCTCTAGTGTCCTCCTCCCCTTGTTCCTGCTATTTCTTTTTTTTTCTGCCAGATTTTTCCTCTCTACCTGTCAGTTCTGCCTATTCTTTCTCCTTCCTTGCTACTGGCCATTCAGCTCTTTATTAGACCATTAGTTGTTTTAGACAGGCAAAGTAACATAGCTTCACAGAATTAAACAAATGCAACATAAAAGAATGCAACACATTTTTGCACCATTAAATAAATGTTCCACAGCATAAACAAATGTAATACATCTTAAAATAATATTCTATATATTATATTTGTTTTTCTGGGTCTCAGTTACCTCATTCAGGATAATTCTTTTCTAGTTCCATTCATTTGCCTGCAAATTTTATGTCATTGTTTTTTAACACTGAGTAATATATTCCATTGTGTAAATGTACCACATTTTCTTTATCCATTCTTTGGTTGAGAAGCATCTAGGTTGTTTCCAGGTTCTGGCTATTATGAATAATGCTGCTATGAATATAGTTGAGCAAGTGTCGTTGTGGTATGATTGAGCATCCTTTGGGTACACGCCCAAGAGTGGTATCATTGGGTCTTGAGATAGATTGATTCCCAATTTTCTGAGAAACTGCCATACTGATTTCCAAAGTGGCTGTGCAAGTTTGTACTCCTACCAGCAATGGAGGAGTGTTCCCCTTACTCAACATCCTCTCCAACATAAGCCATCATCAATGCTTTTAATCTTAGCCATTCTGACAGGTGTCTTTCAGAGTTGTTTTGATTTGCATTTTACTGATGACTAAGGGTGTTGAGCAATTCCTTAAATGTCTTTGTTTTAAAGAGACTTTTCTATTCCTTTTACATACCAACCACAGAGTCCCCTGTCCTCCCTCCTCCCACCCCCAGCCTTCTCCCACAAACCACCTCCCATTCCTACCTCCTCCAAGGTAAGGTCTCCCCTGGGGAGTCAGCAGAGCCTGGTACATTCAGTTGAGGCAAGACCTGTACTCTCACATAAAGCTGTAGTTCAAACTAGTTTGAGCAACATGTTAGGAGCCTTGATACAAATGCAAAGGCAATTTCCAATTTCCAAATCCACTCAAGTATGTGATAGAGGGGCTTCTATCCAACCTTCAATTGGAAGTGATTAATCTATCACATGCTAAAAGAAACGTATTAAGAGAAAAAAACTAACCAAAAATTCCATCAATGCCTTCCTTCCAGGTGATCAATATGCTTTATAAAAACCATTTTTCATTTACCTGTGTAAATATTTGGCAATATCTATCTGTAAAAATTCTCTCTCTCCCTCTCTTTCTCTCTAGATATAATATATATATATGTTTGTATACACACATCTATATATCTATGTATCTATATATCTGAATAGATACATATACATGCAAATTCTTATTTTAGACCAGTGTCAGCAGATAAACATGTAAGGGGTCTGTATGTGTGCTGGGGATTGAATCTAGGAACTCACACCGCTAGGCAAGCTCTTTACCACTAACTACCACCCTTAGTTCCTGTAATTAATTTTGATGTTAGGACACAATTAAGTGAAATCTTCCCATAATGTATTTAATTCTTCTCATTAGTAGAGTTATGTGGCAAAAAGGTTTTCAATTTTGCCTCTTAGCTACCAAAGCCCCATAGTCACTGTGTAGCCCTGCAACAGGTTTCCTGGCCTCTGCTCTAGAAGAAAAGCCACACCGAACACTTTCAAAGCACAGGTTAAATGCCCTGGGTTTCCATGCTGCCTTTGTCAGCTGCTAATCACCAGCACTCATTAAGCCTTTTCTGCAGTGATTCCCTCATCTGTAGACACGGGTAAGTGACGGCAGCAATTTTACAGGTTAGTGAAAGGGTGACGTGAGTCAGCAAACACAAACCTGGTAACAGTGCTTGGCACAAAGTAAGTAAGTACTCAGGGAAGGCAAACTGCTAGCTCAAGACAGAAGCTTGTAATCAATTCTACATTTCCTACTCATTGGGTAAAACATCAGAAATGTTTATGTCCATTCAGAGACAAAAATAAAGCCTCAGTGCATGAAGATGGGAGCTAAGCAAGACTTCCCACCATTCTTGTTTCCATCAAATAGGGGACCAGGCAAGGCACACTGCAGTCTCATCAGGATGGTGATTCTCATACCCCTCTTTTCAGTGTAGAGAGTGTGGAGAGATCTCTTACTACTTTAAATTTCATATTACATTCTTTATAGTCTAAACAAGAATAAACACAGTAATAATAATGTACGATATTCACACTTTCAAAATGTGACAACTCAAAATACATACATTACTTGTTAAATAAATATATGCTGAATGCCTGCCATTTGCTTATGTATAAATTTACTAACTTAACACCTTTGAAGGAAAAAGAGCCCTTATATATGTACTAGTGAGAGTTTTAAATGAATTATACTATGAGAAAATTTCGGTTATTGCTATCCAAAAGCTTTCTGCAATGATGAGAATGTTCTACACCGACATGTCCAACATGGTAGCTACTAGCTGGCCACATTCCCCTAATGAGCAACTGAGATGTAGGCAGTGCAAACTAAGAGACACCATCCTAAATTAAAATACAATTAAACAGATCATCAGACAGCACAGACCTACAGGATTACTGCAGGACACATGGATGTTGGCATATCACATTTTTGCCTTGAGTAGAAAACTCTGTTATACTCCAGAGTTAATAGGTCCCCACCTCTGAATGCCATGAAGCATTTTTGTCTACTTTCTAAAGAGGAAAATTCAACCAATTCATTATGTAACAAATTTTCCCTCTCCTCCTGACCCTGAATGACAGCTATTACTAATTCTAATTACTAAGTTTTGAATCACAGAAAAAGCATAAATGAAATCCACGCATATGTTGTTATACATGTAACTGAGCAGCCTTAAGTAAAGTCCATATATATGATGTCATACATGTAACTGAGCAGCCTTAAGTGAAATCCACATATATGCTGTCATACATGTAACTGAGCAGCCTTAAGTGAAGTCACATATATGCTGTTATACATGTAACTGAGCAGCCTTAAGTGAAGTCACATATATGCTGTCATACATGTAACTGAGCAGCCTTAAGTGAAGTCACATATATGCTGTTATACATGTAACTGAGCAGCCTTAAGTGAAGTCACATATATGCTGTCATACACGTAACTGAGCAGCCTTAAGTGAAGTCACATATATGCTGTCATACACGTAACTGAGCAGCCTTAAGTGAAGTCACATATATGATGTCATACATGTAACTGAGCAGCCTTAAGTGAAGTCACATAAATGCTGTTATACATATAACTGAGCAGCCTTAAGCCTCCGAAGTAAATCTGTAGGGCATCTGCTCGGCAGCTGGGAACGACTTCAGTTAGCAGTTTACCACTTATATTTGGATATACCTGTGTTTTTATATATCTAGCAGTCAAAGAAAGATGCAGAGAAAAATGGGAAAAGCACTAATTTTCCAGCTGAACAATTAATATATCAGCTTAAAAAAATCTCATTTGGGAGCTGAAGAAACCTGATGTTGGATTTGAGGCTAGCCTGGGTTATACAACAAGCCTTGTCTCAAAATAAACAGCCAAACAACAACAACAAAAACCCAATTATATCTAAAAGCAATAGTCCTGGAAAAAAACAAGTCTCTCCAATTGATTTTTTTCACTTACTTTTTTGGTGCTTTGGTGCTAGGTGAGCACTGTGACTCTGAGCTATATATTCTTGGTGCTTCTACTTTCAACTGGCTCTCCCAATTTTGTATACAGCAAACAAAATACTTGCCAGGTAAAAAAGCTTAATAAAGATTCTTTACAAGAGGAGATGTGCAAAATCAACTTTATTTTTCATAAATATTATGATTATTTTATTGTCCAAAGTATTTCTTTAAAATAAATTAGAGCATTTCCATATTATTCCTTTAACATACAATTATTGATTAAAGCATATCACTGACCAACATAATGGGAAATAACATCAGCAATTCACACATTCCTAAAGAAAAGTGCCTGCAATATTTTAAAGAACATTCTTTTTTTTCACTTGATTTAATGGGTAATTGTACATTTCCTTTAAATTCTACAAATGTCTTAATTCTCAATATCATAAAAATTAAGCAAAACAAAACCAAAGCCATCTCCCAAATCAAACCCCAGCAAAGTATGTTGATCTTAATGACAGAACAGGTGTGAAGTCACTGAGTAAAGCTCTTTTTTATGAAGACTTTTGGAAAGCTGGCATTGAGTTCTAACACAGCCCTGTTATCAATCTGGGAACAGAAGGATACGTCAAGGAGGGAAAGATCTTTGCAAGATTCCAGGAGCTTTCTCAAGGATGCTGGACTTACCATTCTTGTTCCTGTTTAAGAAAACAAAGCACCTATAAAAATGTGCTAATAAAAAGTTCCTTTATTTTTAGTTTTAAGCTTATATAAAGTAAGTAAACTTTTAAAGCAAAGCATTTTTAAAACAAAATACTTTATATTAAATGGTTTTGCTTAAAAGAAAAATGGAATATTCTCCGACAATCTGGCAATGAGAAGCTGAACCTTGTCAATTCTCTACCATCTGCTATGTCCATTCCTACTTTAACCCCTTCTCATTGTCCCTCACCTCCCTCCATCGTCACCCCAGTGCAAGGGTTATTCCTACCTCACCTTTCTTAACCCACGGGCTACCCATATGCTGCCCATTAGGCAGCAAAGCTGAAAATTCACCCTCCAATTACAGCTAAGCAACTATCCTGACAGTCTTGAGCATCTATTTTAGGCCTGGGAATGAAAAGATGAGTGTGCCACATCAGCCTTAGGGAACTACTGACCAAGACCTACAATAAACAACACTATAAAACTCATTGTCTTAGAGTGGGGGGCTGGAAGACAGATGAAGGATGACAACTGATTTCTGCCTGTGTTAAATTTGAAGTGATTATAGTATATCCAATTGGAAGCTAAATTTAATAAATTATGAAAAGCATCTAATACATGACAGGCACTTAATAAATATCAAATATTACATGAGTCTAAGAGATGCTCTTCTAAAACACACCCTGTTTTAATTAGAGCTTTTCTGGGAGAAACAATCACTATCATAATACATATACACATTTACTGACAGAGGTATTAGGATCTGGGTTATTTATTTGTTTATTTGTTTTCTGTAATGCTGGTGATCAAACCCAGAGCCTTGTGTACACTAAGCAAGTGCTCTATACTAATCTACAATCCAGACCAGGATAACATAAACCTCATTCCATGTAACTCCTTTCCACACCCCTTACTCTCATGGGTTCCCAAGCTGTAATTATAAGGTATTTACTGCCACCTGTTTGTACTTGGTCCCAAGCTAAACCTGCACAGATTCCTCCTGGAATTGGGATTCAGCAAAGTCTTTACTGTCCATAAACACCAATTCCCAAGGACACAGAAAGCTGGGCTGGTACTGTGATGTTTGGTTGTGTGCACGGATAAGCAGAGATGGCTTTTATGAGACAAGAACAAGCATAACCAGGAGGGAAGCATACTGAAGTCTTTGTGGATACATACAGGTCTAGGGCAGTGCAGGGGCAGGGGTGGGAGGAGCATGTAGGACAGGCAAGGGAAAGACTGTGGCAGCACACACAAGACCTTCACAGGTTCAAGCCAGATGGGGTCCAGCACTGAGAGGAAGAAGAGAACACAGGCTCCCACCCTTAACCATGAAGTTATTTATAATGGATACCTACTGGCAAAGGGAAAACAGTTTTCTCTAATGCAGTGTCCACTGGGTATATCAACCACAGTCCAGAGCAGGCCCCATGCCCAGGAGCAGTTGGCCAACACAAAACAGACTCCATGTTGTTTTTGTGGACTTTTTGTTTCATTTGTTTGTTTGTTTTATTGGTATTTTGCTTATTTGTTTTGATTTTTGTTTTTGTGGGGATTTTTTGTTTTGTTCTTTGGCTTTTGAAAAAGAAAGAGAGAGAGACAGACAGACAGTCCCAGGAAGCTAGGTCAGAAGGAAAGGGAACAAGAAAATGAGTGGGCATGAGCCTCCTGCACTGAAGCACAGAGTACTGAGTACAGAACCAACATCCCAGCCCGAGCCTTTGTTCTATGTCTTAGTTAAATGCTGGGCTTCAGCTATGGAAGACAATGACACAACTCCTGTAGCTGTTTAGATCAGATAACATATAACAACACAAATGAAGCATTTTGTCCAAAGTGTGCAAATTATGTATGACTCCCTGCTTAATACTTAGAATCAGTCATATGCAACAATATAAGCATCATCTATGAATGGATCATAAACATATAATCTGTGATGATGTGTGGCCAGTAATGGTGGAACTGCTGGCACTGCTGGCACGGGTTCCCTGTCAATGAATGCAGTGAAGACACATGGAATTCCAGGATTCTGAAGAATTATCAACAGATCTATCTTGTGGTAGAACAATTCCTAAAAACTAGAATTGCCAGGGGCAGAGGTTCCGGACCCTTTTTAAAATCGAGAATTTAACATTAAAAACTTTAAAAATCTAACCTGAATTCATTTTACAAATGGATTCATTTTCTGTCTTTAGTAAAAATGGAGAATATAACTCATGTAAATCTTACACTTCTGACTGGACCCAAACTTGCTAATTATTTAGAGCATGTAAAGCTTTTGGAAAGTTCAACTATAAGATTATGTTGCTCTATTCACCATAACATTCTCTCTCTATGTCTGTCTCTGTCTCTAGGCTAAAGTATCCATCCACCTTACACTTTCTACCAAGCAGTCTTATCAGGACAAATGTTTACTGTAAGTTGATTTGGCTTCCTTGCAAAAGGTCAACAATTAAGTTTTAGGTCAAAGAGGCGGGCTTTATAACAAATTTATGGAAGGAATTCATCAAGTCCAATAACAATAAAAATCCCGTAATACTAATAGAGGAGAAAGAAACAGACAATAACCCAATAAACCAGAAGACAACCAATCAAATGACAGGAATTAGTAAACACCTTCTGCTAATAACCTTAAAGGTAACTAGTCTTATGTCACCAATGAAGAGACACAGACTACTGGCTGACTAGACTAAAACACTAGATCTAACTATCTGTTGTGTTCAAGAAACACACCTCACTGGTAAAGACACCCACAGACTGAGAGTCAAAGGACAGAAGTCAATCCATCAAGCAAAAAAAGCCAAGATCAAGCTGGTATAACTTCTGATATCTAATAAAGTAGAATTTAAACCAAAACTAGCCAGAGTAGATAAAGGCCACTGCATATTAATAACTACAAAAATATATCATATCAATAAAATATATATGCAAAAATATTTGCACCAAATGTTAGAATTCATGATTTCATAAAATAAGCACTAATGGGCATAAAAAATATGGTAGGTACCCATATAATAATATTGTATGACTTCAATATCCCTCTCTCATCTTTAGTTAGGCCAAATTAAAAATCAACAAAGAAATTTTAGAGTTAAACTATCTAGCAGATCAATTAGATTTAGCAAATGTCTACAGACTCTTCCAACCAGAAACAATGGAATACACAGTCTTCTCATTAGTCCATGGAACCATCTAGAGGAAGACACATTCTAGGCCACAAAGCAAGTGTTAATTAATACCCATGACTTGAAAATAATTTCCCACCTCATCACAGTGGAATAAAACTGAAGTCAAAAGCAAGAGAAAGTAGAGAAATTCTTGGGGATTGTGAGTGATGACCAGAGTCACCAAAGAACTCAAGGAATATATTTTTTTAATTCCTATAACCAAACAAGAATTAAAGCACAACATTCCAGAACCCTGGAAAACAGCTCAGGCAATTCTAAGAGGAAAGTTTAAATATCCCCCTTTTTTAACATTAAAAAAATGACCTATATACTTCAATGCCTTAGAAGAACAAGAATATGCTACACTTAAAAGCACAAGGTAGCAATAAATAGTAGAGATCAAGATAGAAATTAATGGAAACTAAAATAACAGTACATAGAGTCAAAGAGAGGTTAGAATAGATTCCAGTGAAAACCAGGAACACCAGAGAATGCTTAGAAAATGTATAAGAAAAGGAAGCTCCAGAAGAAACTGACAAGTTCCTAGACATGCATGATGTACCAAAATTAAATCAAGAACACATAAGCAACTTAAATCCATAACAAGAAGACTGAAACATTAATAAGAAAAAAGTCTTTTCAGAAAGGCAGGCCAAAGACAGATGGATTCACACCAAATTCTACCAAACCCTGAGGGAAGAGCTAAAGATGAACACTCCTCCAATCATTCTACAACATGGGAAAGAAAGGAAAGCTACCAGATTCACTATATAGAGCCACTATTACCCTGCTATTAAAATTGGATAATCCCACAACAACAAAAACACTACAGAACCATTTTTTTCCTGATGAACACAGATGCAACAATTGCCAATAAGATACCTCCAAATCATGGGGCCAATGAGATGGCTCAGTTGGTAAAGAGATTTCCACACAAGCATGAAGATCTACATTTGGACCTCTCATAACCACACAAAGCAGGCACAACAGTACCCATCTGTCACTCCAACACCAGGGAAGGAAGTGGATTGTGGTTACTGATAGTGATAGTAGTTGAGCTTGGGGTGCAGATAGGCAGATCCCTAGAGCTCACTGGCCAGCCAGTTTAGCCAAATCAGTGATCTGGGTTTAGATATCCTATCTCAAAAGGTTAAGATGGAGAAGTGATTGAGGAAATTATTCAACAATGGCCTCTGGTCTCCACATGCAAGGGTGTGCAACTCCAAAACAAACCCTCCTTACATATACATTTATATGTATACTTTCAAATTACATTTAAAGGTATAAGTAAAAGATCATATACCATACTTAGTTGGTTTTATCTCAGGGATTCAAGGATAGTCCAAAATATAACAATCAACAAATATAAAAGACAAATGACCAAAGGAAAGAAATAACATGATCACCACAATAGACATAAAATAAATCTTTGAGAAAGTTCAACATCCCTTCATGATCAGAGTCTTAAAGAAAATAGAAACAGAGAAACATGTCAATATAATAAAGGCTATATATAATAAACCTAAGGCCAAAATACAGTAAATGAGGAAAAACTCAACAACATAAATGAGGTAATGGTATTCACTCTCACTACTCTTATTCAATACAACATTTGAAGTCTCAGTAGAGCTAAGATAAGAAACCAAAGGAATACAAATAGGAAAGACATCAAAGTACCCTTATTTATAGAAGACAGTGTCCTAGACTTAAAAGACCCAATGATTCCACAAAAATTCTCTTAGATATGTCTGACAAACACATTCCAGAAAGTAGCAAGTTACATAGTCATATAAGGAAATCATAAGCCTTCAATATTGCAAAAATGGCTATACAATGCAATGCAATTCCCATCCAAATCCCAATCACATTCTTGAAAGAAATAGAAAAAAGTATCTTGAAGTTCATATAGAATTTAAAAAATGTGGGAGGCCAGGTCCTACCTTTGAAAAGAGTTCCTATGAGGATGAGAGAGGGATAAGAAACTTTTAGATAGGAAGATAGAGAAGAGGAGAAAGATAAAAACACAGGATAGCTTCGGGAGGAACTGGATCAAAATGCAACAGCCCCTTCTGCCTTTTCAAAAGGACTTTTTACAACAAAGACCTCCTCCTTGCTAGATCAAAGCACACCACACAGCCAAGTGTAGATCCTTCCAAACACATGGTAACCACGTCCTGCTGGGTAAAGCAAGCTCAGATTCTCAGACCCCGAGTAAGTACTCACGAGGAAACCTCTGTGGGTCTCTACAAAAAAAGACCAAAAAACAATCCCAAGGAGAAGAACAATGTTTTGGGTATCATAATACCTAATGGTAAACTGTATACTACAGAACCACAGTAACCAACTGGCCTGGCACTACTACAAAAACAGATACCCAGACTGTTGTTGTTGGGTCTTGGCAATGTGACACAAACCTAGACATATCTGGAAGGCAGAAATGTCAACCAAGGGACTGCCTCCATCTGACTGACTGGTAGGAAAGTCTCTGGGGGCACTTTCTGTATTAAAAGATAACTGATGTGGAAGGGCCCAGCCCACTGTGGGCAGTGCCACTTTCTGGGAAGGTGGTCTTGGGTTTTATAAGAAAACCACAAGGAAAGGGCAAGTAAGCATCGTGACTCAATAGTCTCTGCTCCAGTGTGGGCCTCCATGTTCCTGCTTGAATTCCTATCTTGACTTCCCTCAGCAATGGACTGTGAACTAAGAGCTGTAAGATGAAATACATCCTTTCCTCCCAAGTTGCTTCTGGTTGTAGTGTTTATCACAGCAATAGAAAGCAATCGAGGACAATGACCAATGTGGTAAAATACTTATTAAATAAGTCCACATATTTTTAGCCACAAATGTCAAAAGCATACATTAGAAAGAACACTCTTCAATAAATAGTTCTAGGAAATCTAGCTCCACACTTCTAGAAGAATGAAACTAGATCCCTATCTCTTATCCTCTGCAAAAATCAATTCAGAATGGCTCAAAGACCTTAATGAAAGACCTCTGAAAGTGCTAGGGGAAAATACAGAGAAAACACTCCAATATACAAGGATAGGCAAGGACTTTCTGAAAAAGATTTCAAACACAGAAAATTATTCCAAGATTGACAGGATTACATGAAATTTAAAAACTTCAGCACAACAGAGGAAATAATCACTAAGAGATGGCTTAGAGAATGGGAACAAAATCCTTGTCCATTGTACACTGGAAAGGAGATTGGAACCTATATAAAGAAATACCCAAAGAACACCAAAAGAGGAAGCCATCTAATCAGTCAGTGTGCTAATGAAATGAGCAGCCAGTCTCAAAAGAAGAAATACAATTATCTACTACATACCTGAAAAAGTGTTCAACATCTTTAACCATCGTGGAAACGCAGAGGGAACTTCTTTGAGAGTCTATCCACCCCCATCCTCAACTCCTAAAGAATGGCTAACATCAAGCAAACAAATGACAACACATGATAGTAACTTTTAATGAAGATGTGAGGAAAGAGTAGTCCTTATAGTCTGTGGGTGAGAATGTAACTGGTACAGCCACTCTGGAAGTCAGTGCTGAGGTTCCGCAAAAAGCTAAAAACAGAACTAACATATGATCCAACTACACTACTCCTATGTATATACCTGAAGGACTCAAGTCAACATTCCACAGAGAAATACCTTCATAGCTATGTTTATTGCTGCACTGTTCACAGCAGTGACTCCAACCAGCCTAGATGTCCATCAGTGGACAAAGGAATGAAGAAATAATGGTAAATATACGTAATATGAAGAAAAATGAAATCATGACATTTGCATGAAATAGAAGCCTTTGAAGATAATTATGTTAAGCAAAATAATAGATAAGTACCCCAGGTTCTCTCTCATATGTGTACACTAGATTTACATTCATACATACTTGTCTATGTTTAAGTAGGAATTCTTATGACAGTAGAAAGGAGACTGCGAGAGGAGAATAAGAGATTTTAAGAGAGACAGGAAGGAAAACAAGAGTAGTGGAATACATTTGCTATGAAGGCAAAAGCAGGTACTCCCTGGGGGAAGGTAAGGACCAGGAAGGGGACTATGGTGTAGTGAAGGGTTTTGGGGAGAGGGAAATGAGTAAGAATAAAGTAAATTAGTGTATAGGTATGAAAATTCCAGAACAAAACCCATCATCTTGTATGCAAACTTAAAAATATTTATATATTCTATGTACCCTTACCTAATATGTCCAGTTGCTGTAGTCTGGTACAATTAGATGCCAGTTCTTCTATGTCTGTGTCACACACAGATCTGTTAGCTGTAAGAAAGAGTTTCTGCAAGTTTGGGAGCTGGCGTGCCAGTCTGGCGAAGCACCCAGTGCTGCTCTGAAGGGTGGGGCACCAGCCGAGGTCCAGTTCCTCAAGAAGCACACACCCAGAAGCCAACTCTGCTATCCCATTCTCTGTAATATTCTTGCATCTCCACAGATCCAGGGTCCGGAGGTTTTTACACTTGGCTCCTATCATGCTGGCTATCACATCATAATCTTCAATCTGGAAGTCACACAATTCCAATCTTTTACACATCATATGCAGGAATACAAACAGCTCACAACATTTTTCTTTTCTTCTGGTTTTTCGAGACAGAGTTTCTTTGTGTAGCCTTGATTGTCCTGGAACTTACTCTGTAGATCAGGCTGACCTTGAACTCACAGAGATTTGCCTGCCTCTGCCTCAAAAGTCCTGAGATTAGAGGCATGTGCCACCACTGCCCAGCTGTTTAGAACATTCTTAATCATCTCTTATTGTTGTTTTCAAGTAAACACACCCATGTCCTTGTTAATCCCCATTTGTTTACTCATCCCACATCTCCCAGTGCATTGAAAAGCATGAGTAATGAGCTGGGCAGATGGCTCATTTGATAAAGTGCTTGTCATGTGAACATGAGGACTTTACTGTGATCTCTAGCACCCATGCAAAACCTAGGTGCGGTAGTATACACCTATAATCACAACACTGGAGAAAGAAGAAACAGGGTATACCAGATAATATCAGGCGGCCAGATAATTTAGCCAAATAGGTGAGCTCTAGGTTCAGTGAGAGACTGAGTCTCAAAAATAAAGTGGAGTGCTATTGAGTAAAATGCCCACATTAACCTCTGGTTAACAATGGCCTCTGATCTACACATGCATGTGCATACACATCTTCACAGACACATGTACACTCACATACACAAAGCAAAAATAATCACTTAAAAATCCATTTACCAGAACTAGATAGAATATTAATGAATTAAATTCCAAAGCAGTCCTCAGTCTCTCATGAACAATCCGAGGAATATTGGTATTCTTTGTGCCTACAGTTTTAACATTGCCACAGCTTTCTGTTGACAGGGCCCAGTTTCTTCTACTCTATACATGATTAACGTACATAGGTACTTCATCTCTCTCTGACAAAAGTGCACACTTTAGTAGTCTCTAAACTGCGTGGAAACGCTGAAAGGACTAATTAGGATAACAGTTTGGGGTTAAGTAAGGATTTATAGACCGAACATACAATAGAAAAGAACTTCAGACTATAATATGCTAATCACTGTCAGGGACTAGAAGTCTCCAGTAGTTAACTCATAATAAAGAATAAGCATCTACCATCCAAGGGTTAAACATTCCTACCCTTGTGATTTCTATACTCTAATGTTTCTTTAAGGAGGTTCTCTTTAAGAGGTCATGTGATTTCATTACAATCAGGTATCAAAGTTACTACCAGAAGTCAGAAGGAAACAAACAGTATTTATAATGACTTTTTTCTTTTTGTTCATTTCTTTATTCATTTAAAAGAAATATATATGCAATCACTATCTAACAGACCACCCCAGATGCTAGGAACAAGAGTAACTACCCTCATCCCCAAGACATTTTGCTTACAGTTTTAGGAAGACACAGAGAGAAATAAATGAGAGAAAACAGTTCAGTGATAACAAGTGTGAAATAACAGAGCAGAGTGACATAGGAACCCTCAGAGTCAGCAGTTGAGGGTGTGAGGGTGGGGATGGGTCTCCAGGTATGGGTAGGTGCATTCAAGGAACAGCAGTAAGATTGGTGGAGCTGAGAACAGTGGGAGAGATGACAGGCTATGAAACAGAGTTAAGCAGGGCCTGGGGATTTAGCTATGAAGGAGCTCAATTTTTATTTCACACACTGAGGAAGAAAAGGAGTATTTCAAGTAACAGAATGGCTATAAGTGACACTCAAGCAAATCCCTTTCTGGCCTTTGGAGGATGGATGGCCTGTGGTAGGTGGGAATGGAGGAGGAAAGGTACCTGAGTGGACTGAGAATGTTCAGGTGAGACTACAGGGTCCTCAATGAGGAAGACACTGACTAGATCTGGGGCTATTTCTGAGTAGGAACTAAAGCTTGACACAGCAGGTGACTTCTAAGTTCTGGGATAACAAAGCAAGTATATCCGGTGGCCTCATGCAAAGTCCACAACAAACAGGTTGGGGGAACAGGACCACCTCTACAAGTGAGTTCACCTGCATAACACACAGCTGGGAATTAGTACATCCAATCAGTATCTCTAAAAGGAGCAACCGATCTTTCTGACAGCCACGATTATGACAGTACTGATTCTGCCTTTGGGAAACTCACTCACATGCAGAATGAGTCTCTGCCAGCACACCACAAACGTGAAATTCCTCCAACAGTCCTAGTTCTAAGTTTCTCACAGCATCATGAACCAAACAAGGACAACAAAATTGAAAGCTGAAAAACTAATCTAACTGCCCATTTTTGCTCAATTGAAAGCAACCTATTATTTTCTTAATAATTACAGCTTATTCTAAATTATAGAAATAATTGAGAAGTGTTTAGCCACATCTTTTTTTATTTAGTTATTTATTGAGATAGAGGGGCTCATTGTCTACCCCAGGCTGGCTTTGAACTCCCCATCATCTTATCTCAGTCTCTCAAGTGCTGGGATTATAGGCATGGATCACCATACCTGGCTTTCATTATCTAATTTTAAAAAATATGACTGATGTCTCCAAGGAACTACCAGAACGAAGACAGCTAACTTGACTAGGGGCAAACAATTAACAGAAAACCTAAGGAAATGCAAGCCGGTTCCAGGCAATTTTAAATTACTTCAAGAAATACCAAATAATGCAAAGAATACATAGACTGTTTTTAATCATTCTTTAAATAGCAAAAAGAAACAAAATTAATTTCAACATGTCATAGCACTACCATTTCAACATGTTATCAACATTAAGATATTGCAATGTTTTACAGTTTTTGATACTAAGCCTTCAAAATTTGGCATGTATCTTACATTTGCATCATAGAAAAATTGAAACTAGTGTATTTCCAACTAGTCATCAGCTACCAGCCTGGACAGCACAGCAGCAGAAGCTACGGATGAATGTAGAGTACTCGCGGTATTACATGTGTTCTCTTTCTACACACTTGTTACTCTTCCTAGGACCTACTGGGTAGAAAGCAGAGACAGAAATGCATCCACTGAAGTTTTTACTTTTCTTCTGAATTTTGCCTGCTCTCATGACTACTCAGAACACATTTCTTAGCTTCTCCTGCTACAAAGTATGCCATATGACTGAGTTCTGGATAGTATGAAGTAATCTCAAAAGGCAGGAAACTTCTAGAAAGAGTCCTTACGGGAGAGTACTGTGCCTTTGTCCCTTCCTCACAGTTTGACATGGCAATGAGATGGACAGAGCTCCAGTCCCGACATTGAGGACAAATGTGTGAACATATAGTCTTCAAGAGCAGAGTCAAGATCTCTCAGAGGAATGAGGAGTCAAGCTGGCAAATCAGCCTGGGTTGTTCACTTCCTACACTCCATTTATAGGTAAGAGAAATAAATAGTCTTGTAGAAGCAGTCATTGATAGATTTTACCCAATTTTAATCGGTATGCTTGCAAACTTGCCAAAAGATTTTAAAGATGAAAGACTGAAATGAATTATTAAAGCAAGCTTCATATTACTATGAGGCTTTATTACCTCCATGGCCATTATTTTTTTATTACAATAGATAATCAAAAGTTGGCTGTGTATGGATGGTGTCCCAGAGCCTCTGGAGGTATGCTGGGAATGTGGCTTCTATGTCGTGCTGGCTATGAGTGCATTTTCAAAGGGAAAGGAGGCAGACAACTATTCCTAGAGCTGATGCTGTTTATGCTTGAAATAGAGCTGAGCTCTCCTTGGGAATGAAGTGTGCTTGGACATACCAGACCAAAACAGCAGAAAAGCCTGGTGCCATCCAAGAAAAACCAGAGTAATGTGGAAACAGAGATACAGTCCTGCTAAACACGGAAACAACCTTCCTGACAAAGCTGCTGGACACAAGTTCATGTGATACTGTGATCCCTGGGGATTTAACTAATGGAAAAGAAATAAACAAACTAGACTTGTACTCTAAAAATAAAACAAACCCCAAAACTTTAAAGAGCCAATCGTCTATTCAAAATAATAGTTTTGCTCTCTTCACAAATTACAGGAAAACCTAGAGTTCCCAAAGAGTGCTAGCAACTAGAAGAGGATCTAGGCATGTTAGTAGATGGATCAGTATAGCAGCATCTCAGTGGTAACCACATACTTCATTTTAAACACAGCCTGTTTACCAACGGGCTCCATTTCCTACAGCGTGCTACATTTTAATACATGTAATATGGGCAAGTGAGTTCAGTATTGAGGAAGGTTGGGAAGCAAGGGTTAAGAAAAGGCAAACTGTTTCTTTGTAGGGAATAACACTGTGGTAATACCCCAAAGGAAAACACACCAGTGTCATTTTCTAATTTTGATTAGGAATCCCTGCTCTGCTCTCACTTACATGTAAACTCTTTTATAATTGAATATTCTTCGGGGCTAATTTTCCACAGATCAATTCTGGGAAACACTGAATTAAAATACATGTAATTTTAACTATAAATATTTATGTACATACACACGCAAAAAAGAAAAATCTGACTCAAGCTGTGGCCAAAGGCTTGCTTTCCCAGAGAATGGTGCTCCAATTTAAGAAAGGGGTGAAAATAGCAAACAGAACAGAATATTTGGAATAAACCGAAATAGAGCCCTTACCAATATTAGTGGGGCAGGCTAGCAATATGTAGAGAGCAAAGAAGGTGATCTCTTGTCACAGAAACTGCCATCAAGGGCCACTGGATTCCTCTGGATTAGCTACTACAGAGATCCAAAGAAGTCTATGAAATGGCTTACAAAAGTAAGAATTTGACTTGAAGTACGAAAATCCAGTGGGTTCCCAAGACTGTTTCCGGGAACTAGGACTGTTTGGGTCCATACTTGCACTTTAATAAGATCTAGGCACTGAGGTTACAGAATATGATATGTGAAATACATCATTATAAAAGGTTTGTTTAGACTACACTGTCAAATTTTTGGACATCTTTGAAGGAATTGCTAAACTACAAAGATGTCCAATTAGTATCCAGACCCAGGATACCAGATTTCTCTGACTGTCAGCTTAGTTAGGGCCTGCAACAAGTGTATGCAGTGCTGGACAAGTCTGGGAATTCCATCTGCTTTGGACAGGTACTGGAGCATACAGTCATGGGCTGCTCCACAGGAAGACTCACCTCTTTGCATATGTAAGTGTGCACACACAGATCCCAACAGTTCAACTGTCCCTTAAGTCTCAGAATAACTTATAAGCCAGTTAACTATACAGTTTAGATTAACAAATTTTAAGTTTTCTCATTACCTCTTCCAGGACATAAAAACGCTGAAGGCCTTTAGAAGTTTTCTACTCTAAGAATCAGGAATCTGAATTTCAGACTAGTAAAATTAAACAAACAAACAAACAAAACACAACTGAATCCTAATACAGGGCTTCAATCTTTTTATTGTGCTTGGTAAAGAAGAAAAAAAAACCCCACAGAAACAACACACTTATCTTCTAATATATTTCTAAGAATTTTAATCTCAGGATTCAAATTGAATTTTGTGAAAATCTAACTAAACCACTGAGGTCTGGGTGTGATACCTGCCCAACACTTTTTGAAAAGGATCCAGACAGGTCAACAGCCTGAGACAGCACTCCTTCCACACACTGAACTCCCCTGTTTTTGTGGTAAAAGAAAGTGCTTCAAAGACATACCCTCCAATGTAAGGGGGAAAAATGTTTGAATGTGGGGTACACAGTATGTGGATATGTACACGGTGGGGTGGGTCAAGCAAACCCCACCCATGGGAACAAAAAGAGAACAAACCATTGAGTATTAAGAATTTTCAAGCACTTACCATCACACAGCTGCCCAAGCTGAGGTGCTGAAGCTCTGCACAGAAGTTCAAAATGCTCAGCAGTGCTGTTTGCTGCCATTGGGGACCACATCAGAGGCAAAGGCAGAAAGTGAATGAACGGGAAACAAAGAGAAGAGGTCAATTAGACATTAAAGGCTGTCACTGCTTTTCTTGAAACACAGCTGAAAACCTAGGTTACAGAGTCCACAGATGCCATTTAATGAGTCCCCAGGTGCTCCCACCATTGACTGGCCTGGTTTCGCGGTAATCATTAGCAGTCTCCATGTAAGTCATCACTTAGTATGGTTTTACATACTCTAAAGACATCTATATTCCCCATGGCCTATCAGTTTATTTCTCAGGTAAGCATTTGGAGTCTGCTTAAGAACAATGAGAGAGAGCTAGAGGTAGAGTGAGAAAGCAACAGAGCAAAGGCAAGAGAGTGACAGAGGGAGAGAAGGAGAGGGGGAAGGAGGGAGGGAGGGAGGGAGGGAGGGAGGGAGGGAGGGAGGGAGGGAGGGAGGGAGGGAAAGAGGGAGGGAGGAGGAGAGGGAGAGGAAGCAGCCCCACAGGGGCCTGGTGACACTCCTGAAGAGCAGCTGCAGCTCTGACATTCACTGATCAGCTGCAGTCTGATGGAACTGCCAATAGAGTCACCCCAAATCAAGACCGAGCTGGTGACGTTAATGTCAAAGGATTCTCTTTGCTGACAAGGATACCAACAACCATCGAGCACCTGTCAGTAGCAGATGCTGACGGAAACATATCTAACATGCACTTTCTAGTCATGTTTCTGCCATTTAATCCCATCTATCCTCTGCAATGAAAATGTCTGACCATTAAACCTCCACAGGTATGCTAGACTGCTGTACAGTCGTAAGTCAAATGTATTTTCAATTTTAGTGAGAGTGTGTGTGTGTGTGTGTATGTGTGTTGTGTGTGCTTGTGCCCACAAACGTACATTCTGTGGCCAGAGAAGGATGTCTGCTTTCTTCTTCTATCCCTGCTCTCTACCTTATTCCTTTGACACAGGATCTGTCACTGAATGGCAGCTCACCGTTTCAGCTAGAGTGGCTGCCCAGAAGCTTCCATCTGCCTGGCTCTCCTTTCTCTACCCCATTGCCGGGTTCCAGGCACATGCACTCATGCTGTACTTTTCACATGGGTACAGAGGTTTGAACTTAAGTCCTCACACGTGCACGCCAAGTACTCTTACCCACTCAGCCATACTGCCAGTCAGTCCTAAAAATATATCTAAGGTGCCAACTCATTTTGTAACACCTCTACCATGAAAAATTATAAAAAACAAACAATAACAACAAAAAGGCAAAAGACATTCTAGTTTCTCTTTTATTAGAAGAAAACTATTCAAATGTGCAAGGCAAACTTTCTAAACTTTTAAACTAAATTTTTTTGTGTGTGACAAATTTAAGATATTAACAAATTGATGGGTGATATCATTCTGTATGCTGTGAAAATGTGTTGGTCTGACTGGTTGATAAATAAAGCTGTTTGGCCAACGGTGAGGCAGAATAAGGTTAGGTGGGACATTCTAACTAGAGAGAGGAAGGGAAAAGACAAAGCAGAGGAGATGCTGCTAGCCGCTGCCAGAAGAAGCAAAATGTAAAGGTACCAGTAAGCCACGAGTCAGTGGCAAAGTATAGATTTATAGAAATGGGTTAATTTAAGATATAAGAGCTAGATAACAAGAAGCCTAACATGGCCATAGTTTAAAAATAATATTAGCCTGTGTGTGTTTAATTGGATCTGAGCAGCTGTGGAACTGGCGGGTGAGAGAGATTTGTCCTGACCGTGGGCCAGGCAGGACACAGGGAAAACTTCAGTTAGAAATGGTGTCCAACATGCGGCAAGAGTTTCCACCTAAAACCTGAGAGCTTAAAAAGAGATTATAAATGTAGCTAAGAGCACCTTCCTAGTTCATGCCACTCATGGTGGGCCTAGGTACAATGATGTGTCCCCTGGCTATGGCAGGTTCACCGCATTTGGGCTGGAACTATAGCATGGAGGATTCCCGCCGAGTTACACAGAGGTTTCTACAAGTCGCTCAATATGGTGCGTGATGGATATACCTTCCGCTACTAAAAAAAAAAAAAAAAAAAAAAAAAAAAGGTTTTTAGGCTATACGCTGTTAGATGGAAACATAGACCCACTGCTTCCCAGAGAAACTGTTCTTGCCTGGACTGCTTGACAAAATGTTGTATCAACTGGACATGTAGGACCCACAGGAAGCTGAACACTGAACTTTGCAAGGCAAAAATGGTCCTTCAGGTTCCTGCTTTGCAGAAGAAACTGCCAGACATTCTATATGGCCATAGTTTACAGTACTCTACTAGTGTTTGCAGTAGTTTACACATATGTCCACATGTTATCCAGACTCCTACCTTTCAGGTACAGGGCAAACCTCCTCTCTTCAGAGGGTCTCCCTTTTAACAAATAGTGTGCAGCAGATAGGACTGGTGATGGGACATGACTGCACAGAGTTCACAGATATTTGATCCAATATGACGCTGGGTGTGTTTCTATGAGGGGCTTTTGGACAAGATTAACATTTAAACCAGTGGGTTGAGTAAAGCAGACTGCCCTCTCTAACATATCATCTAATCAGTTTAAGCCTTAAACAGAACAAAAGGGCTAACCCTTCCACCAAACAGAGGAGAGAGCCAAGGTCTGAAGAAGAGTTCTGCCAGTTCCCAGGGAGTGAACCCAGAAGCCACAGTCAGCTTTGAGATGCACAGAACCCCAGCAGGTAACCCAGCTGCAATCTCTCTTCCTTGAGTTTCCTTAGAGCCAAAACTACCAGCAGCAGGAACACTCCAGATTCCCCAGTCACAGAACTGCGTGAGATGATAAATGTAGGTTGTTTTGGAATAACTGATATATAATGAGGTACATAATACAGTGATTGATACAGGGCGAGTATAACATTTATTAAATGAATGAACAAGGTTCCCTTTGAGGATTAAAAATACATAAATTTATAGCAGTGCCTAATGTTCACTGTGTCTCTAAATGAACAGATACCTCAAACTGTGCTAATTCAGCAATTTATTCTTTGCATCCAATTGGAATTCATCTCCTTTATTGACTTTAAAATTCCAATAAGCATCATTTATCTCCTAGACTTCAAATCAGTTCCTTCTTACAAATACATGTTTAGTCTACTTATATTCTGTTAATTTCTAGGTTTTGTTTGAGACAGGATCTCATTTCACAGCACTGGCTCTTCTGGAACTTGCTATGCAGACCGGGCTGGCCTCAAAGAGAGATCTGCCTGCCTCTGCCTCCTGAGTGCTAGGACTGTGCACCATTACATACAGCTTTAGCTTGTTTTGAAGAACTATTTTCATTTACTGCTTGGAACCTCACTCCCAATCCCCACTTGGTATTTTTTAGTGCACCTTGATAACTCCCTTCTAGGACCAGGACTTCTAATGAGGTCCCAGTCTGCAGGAGACACAGGGACACTGCAGAACCAGCAAGAAGCTTAGCTCAGTTCTGACCATAACACATGATCAAGATGCAAGGTCCTTCTTGGTATATCTGCACAGGGGCAAATCCTTCCTTTTTCTAAGATTCTCAATCAACAGCCTAGCCCAGAGTAGCCTGGAAAGCCACATCACTCAGATCTGCTCTCCAGCCTCAGGCTGTAACAGTAATGTTCTCTTGGAATAGTTTAAGATAAAGCATTTTAACTTGTCTAGGCTGTCCTTAGAGGAAGCATATCCATCACTGGGTATCTACCTTAAAGACTATAATTTTTTTAAAGTACGGTTTTATTCTATGAAAACTTCATACATGTACACAATATATCTCGATCATTCCTACCCCTTCTCCCCTTCCCTACTTCTCCCAGACCTCCCCCACTTCATCTTCCACTCCCAACTTTAGGTCATTTTTTAATCTACTAAATCAAATTAGCTGCCTATATGATGTGCACGTGTGCAGGGCCACCCACTGGAACATGGGCCACATATCAGGGCCAAATCCTCAAAAAAAACTGACCCTCTCCCAGCAGCTATCAGTTGCCAATAGCACCTCAGTTAGGGGTGAGACTTTGTGAGTCCCTTCCCTGTCTACACTGATTAAGTGTCTTCTTGCTCTGTACAGGTTTTGTGCAGGAACCATAATGACTGAGGTCATGAATACAAAGGTTCTGTCCTGACGAGGAGACACTGTTTCACAGCAGTCTTCCACAACTTCTGGCTCTTACAATCTTTCCACCCTCTGTTTAGTGGTCATGTTCCATGAAAAGACTGTAACTTCAAGGCATAGACTCAACAGCACATCTTCCCAACTCATTTAAAGAACAATTTACTATTTGTTTTTATTTTATGTATTTGACATACTTGCATGTGTGTATGTTCATTACATGTGTGCCTTGTGTTTATGCAAGCCAGAAGAGGACATTGGATCTCCTAGAACTGGCTTTACAGAGGATTGTGAGCCATCAAATCCCAGGCCCTCTCCAGAGTAGCAAGTGCTCTTGACACCTCTTCTTCCTGCCCAACTCACCTTTGAACTAAGAATCTAGTCTAGAAAACATCTTGATGCATTCCTTCTTCTGAACAAATTTAATTTCCTTTTAAATTGTATTTTTATTATTTAAAACAATTTTTAAATCTAACTATATTTGATCATATTCTTTCCCTCCCCAAGTCCTTCTCTATTGTCTCCTACTTCTTACTCATACAATTTTAAGTTCTTTCTCAAAAAACAACAAAATATACAAAGCACAACCCCTCAAAACAAAAACCAAAATAAAACCACACACCAAAACAAAACAAAAAACACCAAACTGTAATCAAATAAAAGCATACACACAAAAATCTGTGGAGTCCAGTTTATGTTGGCCAACTACTCCTGAACATGAGGCCTACCCTGGAGTGACTGATGCCCCCAGTGTCATTCTATTGAAGAAACCTGACTTTCCCTTTCCCGGCAGGTATAAATGAGAGTGCAGCTGTTAACCTTTACCCCAGCAGCGAGGTTTTCATTCACTGATTCATTTAAAAAATATAACAAATATAAGAAAAAACAAAAACTACCACATCGAAGATGAACAAGACAAAGCAACAGAAGGAAAAGAGCTCAAGTGAAGGCACATGAATTGGAGACATCCACACACTCAGGGATCCCATAAACACACTGAACCGGAAGCCATAATACAGAGGACCTGAGGCAGACCCGTGCAGGCCCTGTGCATGCTGCCTCAGTCTCTGTGAGTTCATACGAGCTTTGCTCATGTTGATTTAGAGTGTCTTGTTTTCTTGGAGTATTCCATTCCCTCTAGCCTTTACACTCTTTCCACCTCCTCTTTCTAGAGGTTCCCTGAGCTCTGAGGGGAGGAATTTGATGGAGACATCCTATTTAGAGCTGAGTGTCTGCACTGACTTTAACATACAGAAAAGGAAGTTTAGTCTGAATATTTGGGCAAATATTTTACACAAATTTAATCAGTCTTCATATTAAATTGGAAATGACAAAAGTTATGAATAGTAAAGAAAACTATCATTTTTATTCTCACTTTACAAAAGAACTATCATAGGACAAAAGAAGCTTCCTGTTTAAGGATCTCATTCATCTTTGCTGAAAAAGAGATCAAAGGAAGACTGCAATGCAGAAGGATAAGAATAATGACAAAGGAAGGGCTTCGGTGAGAGACTTAATAAGAAGCTAAAGAAAGAGAATCCGAAGGCTGGGATGTAAGAGTGAAGTGAGCAAATATAAATGACCCTCCTTTCAAGGTTCTCTCCAGCAGGACTAAGGAGTGGTAAACCAGCCCCAGGTTAAGAGACTATTTGTAGCATCAGTTTGCAATCTCTCTCCATCTAGTAAACCTGCTTCCTCACAAAACAGTTACACAACAGTCTTTGTCTACGCATTCAGATTTAGAATGAAGGAAGTGCTACTCATGTCAAAGCAATGAGAAAAAACTAACTCTTCTTATAGAAGATGGTCAGATTTGGGAGTCTCAACAGTTTAGGGTAAGAGCTGGCAAGCTACAACTCACAGGAGAAATACACTTTGCTACTTGTTCTCATAAATAAAGTTCTATAGGAATCGTTTCAGCATTGTCTATAGCTGTTATCTCATTTAGCAATATAGTTGTCTGTGATGAAAAATGTAAGACCTACAGAATCTAAAATATCTACTCATTCAATACAATTCTACCATAGTAAGTATTTGCAACATTTCTATACATCTACAGCATACCAACAGGTGAATCAAAACTGTATAAAGTGTACATTTGCCAGGTGATGGTGGTGCATTCCTTTAATCCCACTACTGGGAGGCAAAGGTAGGTAGATCTCTGTGAATTTGAGGCCAGCCTGATCTACAGAGTGAGATCCAGGACAGTCAGAACTACACAGTGAAACCCTGTCTTGAAAAAATCAAAAACCCAAACCAAAACAAAAATGTTCAACAGTCGAAGTAAAAAGTTTTTCAAGACTCTTTTTAAGGCTCTAAGTACCTTTTTAAGACTCTAAGTCCACAAATTCTACTGGCTACTTCTGCAAAATTTACTCAATAGAAGCACATACAACTTTAAATAATTTAAATAGTAGATTTAAGAATGCAAGGCAGCATATTCACTTTTAAATGAGTTTATAATTTTCAAGCTTTAGTCAAATTGCTATGAGAAGGAATATACTAAGGACTGATTGGAACCATGTTTTCTGCATAATGATCAAACCATACTCTAGGAAAAGGATGTCATCTAGTAGAATAAATGTTCAGAAAAGAAAGAATTCTTCTCCACTCTACCTAAAATCTACCTAACCTATTCAGCAGCTTTAGAATTCAATGGACCAGTATTGATAATAAATCAACAAGTTAGTCGATAAAGCTTCATAACCCAGTACCATATTATAAGAATAAATATGTAATCAAATATTCAGGTAGATCACATGACTATTAGTAAGACACAAAGTAAAGGAGTAAATGACAATGTACTGTAAAAGGTTGTGAGTAGAGAGCAAAGCAAAAAGCAATCAGGCAAAAACCACAGAATGCATGCTCATAGGACTGAGGTGTCCGACCACATTCCAGTTATCACAATATGGTGAAGCCTCCTTCTCCAGCCTCTGTTCCCAGCTGCCCCTCTGTTTCTTTAGCAGTGTTACTAACAGTGTTCTCAGGGAGGCCTCCAAATAGTCAGATGCTGTAACAGACACTTATGAAACATACAACTTCACAGCTATTGGTCCACAGTTCATGAGTTCCCCATGGGACTAGACTAGGCCCCTTGCATAGGTGAGACAGTTGTTTAGCTTGAACTATTTTTTTTATTATTATTAAGAAATTTTCTATTCATTTTATATACCAACCACAGATCCCCCTCTCCTCCCTCCTCCCGCCCCAGCCTTCCCCTCCAACCCATCCTCCATTCCCATCTCCTTCAAGGCAAGGTATCCCATGGGGAGTCAGCAGAGCCTGGTACATTCAGTTGAGGCAGGTCCAAGCCCCTCCCCCCTGCACCAAGGCTGCTCAAGGTGCCCCACCATAGGCACTGGGCTCCAAAAAGCCTGCTCATGCACCAGGAACGGATCCTGATTGCTGTGGGATGGTCTGTATGTCAAATGTGTTGCTGATTGGTCAATAAATAAATCACTGATTGGCCAGTGGCCAGGCAGGAAGTATAGGCAGGATTAACAGAGAGGAGAATTGAGAGAACAGGAAGCTGGGGGAGAGAGACACTGCCAGTCGCCGTCAGGACAAGGAAGATGTAAAGTACCGGTAAGCCACAAGCCACGTGGCAAGGTATAGATTTACAGAAATGGATTAATTTAAGCTGTAAGAACAGTTAGCAAGAAGCCTGCCACCGCAATACAGTTTGTAACCAATATAAGTCTCTGTGTTTACTTGGTCTGGTCTGAGCAGCTGTGGGTCTGGCAGGTGAGAGAGATTTGTCCTGAGGTGGGCCAGGCAGGAAAACTCTAGCTACACCTGATCTCAAAGCAATTCCACTAAAATCAGGAATAAGACAAGACTGTCCACTCTCCACATATTTATTCAATACAGTACTTGAAGTTCTAGCTAGAGCAATAAGATAAGAGGAGATCAAGGGGATAAAAATTGGAAAGGAAGAAGTCAAACTTTCACTATTTGCAGACAATATGATAGTATACATAAGTGACCTCAAAAATTCTACCAGGGAACTCCTACAGCTGATAAACTCCTTAAGTAATATGTCAGGATACAAGATTAACTTAAAAAAAAAATCAGTGGCCCTCATATATATGATAGTAATAAAAACAGCTTGGTACTGGCATAAAAACTGACATGTGGACCAGTGGAATCGAATTGAAGACCCTGACATTAATCCCCACACCTATGAACACCTGATTTTGACAAAGAAGTCAAAACTGTACAACGGAAAAAAAAAAGAAAGCATCTTCAACAAATGGTGCTGGTGTAACTGGATGTCAACATGTAGAAGAATACAAATAGATCTGTATCTATAGCCATGCACAAAACTCAAGTCCAAGTAGCTTGAACTGTTTAGGGAGCCCCCTGGCAGTGGGATTGGGATCCATTCCTGGTGCATGAGAGGGCTTTTTAGAGCCCAGTGTCTATAGTGGGACACCTTGTGCAGCCTTGGTGCAGGGAGAGGGGCTTAGACCTGCCTCAACTGAATGTACCAGGTTCTGCTGACTCCCCATGGGAGACCTTGCCTTGGAGGAGGTGGAAATGGGGAGTGGGTTAAGGGGGAAAGCTAGAGGTTGGGAGGAGGAAGGAGTGGGGGATCTGTGGTTGGTGTGTAAAATGAATAGAAAATTTCCATTTCTTAATAATAAACAAAACAAAACAAAACCCATATAACTCCAAGGAAAGCATTGACAGGTCAAAGGACAGTTAATAGACAAGAAATTTTGGTTTAAGCCAATATGAAGTCTCATGTGGTTATAGAGAATTATTACTAGTGCCTTTCTGTTACAAGGAAATTTATTAATAGGTAAAAGAAGGCATAAATTCAAATCTTCACTGACAGTATTTAAGAAATGCCACCTATAAGCTTCATCACTTCTCATCCTCTAGACTTCAATAGTGCTAAGCAAAAACACTTAAAATGATGACATTTATGCTTACATAACTTTTAGAAAGTCTAGATTTATGGCTTAGTAGAGTTACCTAAGACTATCATGCACATTTCACAATATGTTTGGTAGACTTTGTTTTTTATTGTATGGTAATACAGGCTTATAATTGTTACAACTAGTTGGTACTTTTTTTTTTAGCTTGGTGTTAAAAATTAATTGTTACTTATTTATAATAAAAGAATGCAACCTCCAATTACACACTCTATATTGAAAGACAGGATTCTAAATCAGTATTCTCTACTCTAAAACATGATTCTTAGAAAGCTTATTGATAAAGGGGCATTAACAAGTTTATATATTACAGACAGAGAATCTAAAATATGGACTAATGACACTCATGATCACAAAAAAATGTAATTTCACTGATGATAATATCTTCCAAATACTTCAGGGCAATATCTCCAAGTAATAAATTTGGATTTTATTAAAGTATATTCACCAAATGAAAATTCATAAATGTACATGTAGATAACTTTGATGAAATTCTAAAAACACAGTCACTCAGCTTAAAATACATGCATACATGTGAATTTCTCTGAACATTTTTTATCTTTGAGTGCCAAAACTCAGTAAATTTGAAGAAGGGAAAACTTGAAGTCTCTTAAGAACTATTTTGAGTATTTCAAACTATCTATACACAGAAGGAATCATTATTCTAGATTATTTAAATTTAACAGATTTCCTATAAGCTATCTACTACAAATTATTCTCTTTATAGACTTCAAATATGTAACATAATTGCAACTTGAAAATATTGTTTTTTACAAATTGAATTTTAAGATCAATAATACTGTGGTGGAAAAGTTAGACTTCTGCTTAAAAAGGTCAAAGATCATAAATGATATAAACAAATCTTACCCAGACGTTTGATGGGGAAAAGGAATGTTCTCTAAACCTAACTACAGACAAGCACAGCCACTCAAAACCAGAGCCTCAGAACTTTAGCTTTAAGTTCCAAGTTCAGTAAAGTTCAGATGCTTGCCACATTCCAATAATCTGCATGTATAAAGGAACGCAATCTAGGACTACATAGTTATACCTCGGTCTTGCTCAACCCTCTCCCATCAGAACTTATTCTACTATGGTATCTTTATACCATATACACACCATAAATACTTGAATTTATCAATCCTTATAGATGAGTGAACTGATCAATTTCTTTTACAACTCACCTGGATGAAATCAGTAAGTTGCAGAAAAAAAAAAAAGACATGGTCATTTACACAACGGATTTGTCAATATCCTTATTGAAAATGTAAGTCATGTTTCTATCAAAGGACAAGGGGTTAGGCTGGCACAGGAGCTTAAAAGAGGAATCTGAAACACATGTTGTTGACACTGTCTGTCTAAATGATGCCCAGCTAAGACACTCTGGTCTAAAGACCTTATCTTCTTCCAAAAGCACTTCTTTCTTCTTTCTTAAGATGTCACAAAACGGTATTGTGAACCCAGCCAACTACCTGTGGCTGGTGAGGTCATGGACTCTAGAGAAGAACCCAGTATTGCCACCTTCTTAAACCAATACACCTTCTCACTGCAATTAAAATACTTATCCCTATACTCACAAAAAAAGTAACTCTCATCTCTCATCAAAGAAGTTTCTTTTTTGCAGCAGATGGAGACTATTACAGAAATCAACAACTGGTCAAAATTCAGAGAAAGTCTGACTGTGGGTACCCAACTCCAACTGATACATCTATAACACAACTCCTACAACTAAGGCTTAGTGAATATCATGGAAAGGGGACAGAAAGATTGTAGAGCCAGAGACCCACAATGTCTGCTCTGACATAGCCTTCGATATATGGTAAGAAAGCTTCATCCATTAAATCTCAACAATATGGTCACCTAAATAAGACCTACATAGTGACACTACTCGTTGACATGCCAACCAGATTAGGGAGGAGTCTCATAAGGCCCCCACATAGATGGAGAGCTCAAGTAAGGCAATTATTGGGTGCTGAGAGACAGATAATATGCTGCAAGAGCCAGGTTATGAAATCAGCCAGGATAATCATCACAAGTGAAAGGAAAAAGGCAATGTTACAATATAGTATTATTCAGCCATAAAGAATAGTGGGATTAAGTCATTTGCAGGTAAATGGATGGAACTGGAAATCATGGTTATAAATTAGACAGACTCAGAAAGACCTGTTCTCTCATATCCACAAATCCAGATTTTTAAAAATACACATTAAAATAGAAGATGAACTATGAGAAAGGGGACCAGTGGGGAGAGGGTAATGGAGCAATGGTGTTTATCAAAGTATATAACATGTATGTATAAAATGTTATAATCCACTGTTTTATACAACCGATATGCACCAATAAAAAAAGACACCAACCTCTTTTATGTTGACGTCTTAAGAACTTTAATTCACATAACTCTTAGTGTCCTTCCATTCTCATCAAACAAGTCTTATGTGTTTGCCCTTAAGACATACCAATGAGAGAATGGGTACCTTAATCCCTATTTCTGTTACTGTGATAAAAGCAACTTAAGGGAGAAAGGGTTTATTCTTACTCTCAGTTCAAGGATGTAGTCTTTCATGGCAGGTGTCCTGGTTAATTTTTTGTTAACTTGACACAAGTCAGAGTCATTTGAGAAGAGGGAGTCACCATTGAGAAAATGCCCCCACTAGACTAGCCTGTGAACAAAGTTGTGGGGAATTTTCATGATTCATGATTGATGTGGGAGGGACCAGATCACTGTAGGTGGTGCCACCTGTGGGCAGGTGGTCCTGAGCTGTATAAGAAAGCAGGCTTGGCAGCCACAAAGGGCAAGACAGCAAGCAGAGTTCCTCTATGGTTTCTGCTGCAGTTCTTGCTTCCAGATGCCTGCCCTGCTTGAATTCAGGTCCTGACTTCCCTCAGTGATGGACTATTACCTGAAAATGTAAGCAGAAATAAACTCCTTCTCCCCAAGTGCTCTCAGTCATTGTGTTTTATCACAGCAGCAGAAAGCCCAAGACAGCAGTTAGTCAAGGCAGCAGGAAGTGGACAAGAACAACAACAACAAATCCACAAACAGGAAGCAGAGAAGGATGAATGCTCCTCTGCTCAGTTATTTCTCTCCACTTATTTAGTGCAGGATCCCAGCCAGGGAATGGCACCACCCGCAGTGGGTAGGTCTTCCCCCCTCAATTAATGCCACCAAGATAATCCCCCACAGCCTTGTCCAGAGTCCCATCTTCCAGTTCAATCTAGATTCTGTCAAGTTCACAATCAACCACCACAATGAGCTAATCAGTAGTGCCCTTTCCTGGCCAAATTTTTGGAAATTTCTTATACTTGGCTTTGGTCACTGTCATGACTATGGTCAATGAGTCAGTATCTGAGGGATAACCTCCTTTTTCACTGTAGTGACTAATCAGATCCTGTTACTCTGACCACAACAACCTACTCCCTTAAGTAACACAAAACTAATGCCACCAAAAGCCTCAGTGTTTCCTTCAAGACTTCTATATAGCCAAGCAGGAGAGTAGAGCACAGATAGATTCTAGCCTGCAGACATATATCAAGGACTACAAGAATGGCCATTAGCTTTTTTACGTATTCATTAGGTTTTTGTCAATTTGACACCAACTAGAGTCACCTGGGAACAGGGACCTCAGTTGAGGAATTGCCCCTAAGACTGGCCTGTGGACAAGTCTCTGGGACAGTTTCTTGATTGATGATTGATGTGGGAGGGCCAAGTCCAGTGTGTGTGGTCATGGGTTGTAAGAAGCAAGCTGAGTGAGCTGGGGCAGTAAACCAGTAAGCAACTTTATTCCATGGCTTCTGTGTCAGTTCCTGCTTCTGGGTTTCTGATTGGGTTCCTGCCCTGACTCCTCTCAATGATGGACTTGAATGGGATGTGTAAGCCAAACAAACCCTTTCCTACCCAAGCTGCTTTTGGTCATGGTGTTTTATCACAGCAACAGAGAGTAAACTAGAAGTAGGAGGAGGATTTAAGTTCTCACATCCCACCCCTAATCTCCCCAAAGAATGCCAGCAAATGGGGTCAAATGTTTAAATACTGGAGCCTATGGGGGGCATTTCCTCATTTAAACTGTTACAATAATGTTATAGTTAATAAACTTGATTCTTTTAAAAACACAATACAAATATTCCTTTGTCTCATGTTCACTAGCTAACTCAACCTATCTGAAACAGAATTTTAGATGAGAGCTAATGGCAGCCTGCATTAGATACCATGGGCAGCCAAAGTTGTTTCTTCCTACCAATTTCAACTCTTGATCTTAGCCATCAGCACTGGCTCTGCTAAGTGTGAGGCCGTTCCCTTACTGTGTCTGTTTCCTAGCTGCACTGTGCCTACCTGCATACAATATGTTTTTAAATCAGGTTAAAAAAAAAAAGCAGTAAAGAAACTATGGTATCTGCATGTCAGAAAGTGAATTCATGGTACCAAATCAAATCATACTGCTTTTGATAGACAATTCGTGTCTTTTGTGAAAAAAATCAAGGTACTTTCACCAATAGGTTGGTATGAAGTTTTACTTAACAGATTAAAGTGGCATATGAAAAAGAAAAGAGGTACGCTATTCCCCAATAGAAGTGAAGATCAACTACTTTTGTTGCACGCTGGTTCATCAAGATGTAAGCAAAGGAGTCCTTGAAACTCTTGACACAGCCTACGAGGCTGGTAAACAGCTGCTGAACTATACTTGTGGATTAGTGACATGTACCAGTCCCCCACAAAACCTATAATCAGTTTTTTCACTTCCTCAGATTCTTTCAATTTATGCTCTATCATTCTTGAAGTGAGGCAATCAAAACTGGATGCAGGTGTTCCATTTATAACTCCAACTTTTAAAAACACTCTTGGTTTTCTTGCCTGCTGCTAAGCAACAGGATGGCATCCTTACTGAGATATCTGTCGTTCCATTCTCATTTCCCACTCCACATATTTTTTTTTCCCTCAAAAAAAAGTGTAAACAGGTTCAAACCTGTTAACAATAACCCAGACCGTTCTAGGAAATGCACAGGACTTATCTGCAAGACACTTCTAATGCACGAATCAGAACAGGAGTAAGTGGTAAAGAGATTTCATTGTTTTCAACAGAAGCTACCAAGTTTTTAGAGTACATTTTCTATGATCTTATGTACTCTTACAAATTTAACTCTATCACCGTGGATAGCAGACCGAGATTCAAATCTGACTGTACATATTGTTCTGGGCCTTATCTTCTGAAACTTCAATTTCAGCATCTATGAAATGGAAACACTGCCTACTCTCACTGGAATGGTCAGAGTTAAATATCAATACAGAGTGTCTGGCAAAGCAAGCAGAATACATCCCCAATTTATCAATCTTTAGAAATAAAACATGTCTTCAAACCCCTCTAAGTCTCTGTTTATTATACACATAGACTTAAGTTTGACAAAATTACACAGCATACTATACTTACTAATATGAATTATATAGGAACATAACATATAACTTTTATTGGATCATAATTTGACATCTAGCATCAATACTCTATATCAGACTCAATATTCTGCAATATTGATTATGTTCTTATTTTTTATTTTGTAGGGTAAAGGTTGAGGTGGCACAGTGGTACATACTTGTAATCCTAGTCACTCAGGAGATGGGGACAAAGAGACAGCTAGAGCCCAGGAGTTGGAGAACAACATGGACTTCAGAGTGAACATGTCATCTTAAGCAATTAAACATGGCACTGTGAAATTTATGGCCCTTTAAAAACAAAACAGTCTCTCCCAGAAAGCTCAATTTCATCCTTTTCTCCTCATATACATCTCCAGGGCAATGAAGTGCACTTGAAATCAGATCCTAATGTTAGAACATGTTGCTGATGACTGTGAAGAAAGAGAGAGGCCAGCCCCCTTATTGTCTTCTTATTCTCCTTTATTTCCATCCACTAGGCCATTCATGGGAGGTGGGCGTAGAAGGGCAGAGGTGACAAATGCATTACTAAGAAATAAGGCACATGTTTGCAGACTGACTGGAAAGAAACCAGCTGACAAAACTCCTCCTCTTCTTCACAAGGCATGACCTAGTGTCCATGCAGGACTCTGGCAGAGAGCCCCAAAGGAGGAAGTAACAAAAATTGAGTAAAGCATGGATAGAGCTTAAATATGGGAGAGGCAATTAAAAGTAAACAATGCCTGGGCAAGCTTTTCTCAGTTTTGAATCTACCATTTATATCACTAAAATAACATCATTTTCAAATTTTATTTTACATGAACTTCAGACAAATGAAAACTAATTTAGGGGATACAGAGATGGTTAAGAGCATTGGTTGCTCTTCCAGATGTCCCGAATGCAATTCCCAGCAACCACATGGTGGCTCATAACCATCTATAATGAGATCTGATGTTCTCTTCTGGCCTGCATGTAAACCTGCAGACAGAACATTGTATACATAATAAATAAATAAATCTTTAAAAAAAGAAAGCCCATATTTATATGTAAAACATTAAAAATTGTTAATTTAGCAGACGGCTCACCAAAAGTAGGTAAGAGGTAAGATAAGGTACAATCTAAAATTTATATATCTATACAATGAATGGGTTTACATCAATATTTAAGTAAGTGGAGGAAGCTAGCACTGGTCTATTTAGACTTCAGTATGTATATATAAATGTCTACTCTTATGATAGGAGATCTCAGTCCCTCTAGTCACATTTTATTAAACATAGACACAGTCTATCGGTCTCTTGAAGTGAATTTAAGAAAACCATAGACTAATAATTCATTGACAATTAGGTCATATGAATTTATAACATTTCAAAAGTTTATTTTCACAAATCATCACCAATGTAGGATGCCCTGTAAGTTTGGTTTCACCTTATTTTCTTTTCAAAGACATCTTTTTTTAAAGATTTATTTATTTATTATATACACAGAAGAGGGTGCCAGATCTCATTACATATGGTTGTGAGCCACCATGTGGGTGCTGGGAATTGAACTCAAGACCTCTGGAAGAGCAGTTGGTGCTCTTAACCTCTGAGCCATCTCTCCAGCCCCTCAAAGACATCTTTAATAGTTAAGTATATTACATTTCTTCTTAAAGTCAAATAACCAAAGAATTGAAAAAGGCAGTATTAGAGGGACCAAGACACTACAAGATATTGGTCCACAGAATCAACTAACCAGGGCCCATAGGACCTCACAGAGTCTGAACCGAAAGATCATGTATGGGTCAAATGGACAACCTCTGCACATATGTTATGGTTGTGTAGCTTGGTATTCCTGTGGGACTTCTAACAGTGAGAGTAGGGGTGTCTCTGACTCTTTTGCCTGCTTTTGGAACCCTTTTCCTCCTATTGGGTTGCCTCATGCTGGCTTGATATGAGGATATGTGCTTAGTCTTATTGTAACTTGATATAACATGTTTGGTTGAGATCCTCCAGGAGGCCTGCCCTTTTCTTTTTTTTTTTTTTTTTTTTTTTTGGTTTTTCGAGACAGGGTTTCTCTGTGTAGCTTTGCGCCTTTCCTGGAACTCACTTGGTAGTCCAGGCTGGCCTTGAACTCACAGAGATCTGCCTGGCTCTGCCTCCCGAGTGCTGGGATTAAAGGCGTGCGCCACCACCGCCCGGCACAGGCCTGCCCTTTTCTGAAGGGAAAGGAAGAGTGTATGGGGGGGGGGGGGAGATGGGCGGGGGGAAGACTGGGAGGAAAGGCAGGAGGGAGACTGTGATTGGGATATAATATATGAGAGAAGAATGAATGAATGAATGCATGTATGCATGAATGAATGAATGAATGAAAGGAATGGATATCAGGGGCTATAATTTTGTTCAGTTAGAAGCCAGTCTTATTACAAAGTTTGAAAGGTGGGCAAATAAAGAAAAAAAATTCACAAATTGTAAAAGAAAGCCTGGTAACTGATAACTGTTTTGTCCTTTAAAACAATTACAGGAATGAATTATAAACTTAAGGAAGTCAGAGTAGGGATAATAAAATCTGAGTATTATAAAAGCAGCATGGGAGCTCATAATAAATGAACTGTGTAGTAAAATAACACTATAACTATGCAATTAGTATTACTTATTGCTTTCCTTATATCATAAAGGTAGATAATCTTTCCAAGTTCAATGTGAATGAATTACAAAGATTTTGCATGCAAAACTTCTAAGTAAAAAGTTTTTTTAAAAGCAATGCATTGAAAATATAAATAAATAAATGAGGCATTATCTTATTCAGAAGGTTTCAAACTACATAGCACACTGACCAATAAAGTACAGATTTGCTTAAGTCTTAAAATAACTAGTTTATTAATCTAAATTATATAGTCACATAAATTATAACTATCAAGCACAATAGCATAAAGCATATACATCAACAAATTGTATGTGAATATCATATATAGTAAGCATAACAATAAAACCATGGTACTTCAGAATGGATGAAATTAAGAAAAGACAGTTGAAAAAAATTTTTAGACAGTTGAAAATTTTATACCCACATAAATGATGGCTCACCTTTCCACAGACCACTGAAACATGGGCTATCTTTAAAGTGGTACTAGGAAATCTTCTCATTTTACAAATAAAAAAGTCTAAGAATGGGAGAATGACTTAGCCTAGATCACAAAGGTTACCACTGGCAGGATCATAACTAGAATACTCTTCTTCCTATGATCCCAGATCACCTCTTAAATTCCAATTCAACAATCTGCACCTAACTGTTCCCAACTGCATTTGATCAAAGCTTCCATACACAATTTCAAGCTTCTATGAATTACAGGGGGAAAATGATAGTCAGCATCCCCCATGAAACCAAGCGTCTACTCTGATCTACTGTTAAAAATGCTGTAAGCCTACATGTTTTTTAAAGTGCATTGTGTCTATTCACATTTATTCAAGTTACTTCCAATCAAAGAGACAATTTCCTAAATACTTTACTAAACTGTGACAGCCCAAGCCTGATTAAGAATGAAAAGATCACAACTAATCTCACCGAAGACAGCAGATGTAACCAACATGTATAAGCAGAGGCCTTACTGTGAATCAAGCTCTGCAGTAAATGCTTTCCATGAACTAAAACATTGAATCCTTACAGCCTTTCCACATGGTGTATGTCTTCAGTTTATAAAAGGGAAGTACAGGGAGATAATGACCTCAAGGTACACAATTAGGAAGTGATCATCAGCATCCATAACCAAGTAATATGGTTCCAAAATACTCGGAAACCAACCTAGCTAGGCACTAACTTTAAAACACATAGAGGTAGTGTGGAGTACAGCTTTGTGGTAGAGGGTGTTTTGCATATTCAAGGCTCTGGGTTCAATCCCCAGCTCCCAAACATCAACAACAAACCACAAAGGAATTACCCAGCAATATAAGGACTGTGTTAACTGAGGCCCAAAATTTTAATATACTTTATATAAATTCTTAATTAAAAAAGGATATCAAAACCACTTATTAAAAAGTAATACTAAAAAGTATAAAAACAGTAAACTGTATGAGATGTTGTCTGTTTAATTCACTAAGAGTTTCAAGCACCTGAAACCTAATAGGTAGTCAAATATTTGTTATGTGACTAAAAAGAGAAATATTAGCGATTCCCACTGCATTAGGAAAAACACTGACAAATATCTCAAAATTCTATGATTCTATATCATTTACAAAATTCTACCTAATAAGTAATACTTCAAGTCCTAGAAAAAATATTAATTTCTAGATTATGTAACTATAAGAAAATCCAAAAGTTGTAAATGAAAAATGACTAGATTATAAGCATCAGTAAGGGGGGCAGATAAAAGAAAAATACATTTAAAGATCCAAATTTCCCAATATATTAATAATAGCCAGTGAAAATTAAATGAAAGGGAAAAATAGCATCTGAAAGTGTAACATGCAACACTTAAGTGGAGCCAGAATTATTTAGTATCTAAGTGAAGAAAACTACAATGTGTCTTTAGATGTAAAACAAGACCTACATGAGCAGATGAGAAGCTTTATCACAGACAGCAAAATAAAATATAATGACTTCTAAATGAAATTCCTGATGAAAGATATACCAGGTAGAATAAGTACATAGATACACTAAAAATTTTTGAATAGAATAGTGAGGAAAGACTTTCCCTTCACAGTAAAACATTATACTACAAAACTCCTGTGATAATGTTACACGACCTTTAATAGTTGCTTATACTCTCTAGGACCTGCCTAATATACATTACATATAATTTAGTACTCATAATGACCCAATGAACTCTGTATTTTTATCTTAGAGAGAGAAACTGAAATACCAAAGATGCTGAATAACTTGGACCAAGTAACATTCAAGACACGTAAAGGTCCATTATAGTGGGTAATACTATTTCAAGAAATATAATTTTATTCATTCACTTAGTAAGTATTTGCTGATGGCCAATCTTGACCAAATTCTATTCTAGAATCCGGAGACAGCATGATGAAAAAGAAGGGCATTATTCAATGCCATATATAAAATTATATGTCCTAATGTGAAGAGACAGAATTCAAGAAGGAAAATAATGATCATGCTAGAGCATTGTAGGGATGTTGAAAAAAGTAAAACTGGGTAATATAAGAGATGTGAACCAGAAAAGAGGCTTCCTTCTAATCAGTATTCAAGAAGTCATCTTTTAAAAATTTAAATGAGCTAAAACTTGGCTAATTATTAAAAAATGTAATATGCCAGGAATACATTGTGGATAAAGAGAAGAATGAAGGCCTGAGTTGGGATTAAGTAAGAATGCCGAAAGAACCAAAAGCAGCCCTCCATGTCTGGAGGAGAAGGAGTAAATAAACAGAAAGTCACTGCTTATTATGGGACCGTCGCATCTCTCCTTTAATCCAGAAGTATCACTGTCCCGTAGTGACGATAGTAAGCAAATGGAAACCATATACAGAAGACTGCTACTAGTTAGACATTTTATAAAACGGACATGCCTAGAACAATAAAATCTTGATCATTTAGAGAATGGCTAGCAAACTGTAGTGTAATACACAATATACAATTAATGCAAAGTCAGAAACTAGCACATACTGGCCTAGAAAGATGTCCTACAGACGTATGTGAAGAAAGCAAGCATATATATGACATGATTCTGCTTTACTAACATGAGAATTTGGAACCACAGTGCCATTAATTTTACCACTATGGCTACTTCTAACACGGTGCATTTTGCTTCCTCCCAACCAAGCACAAGTCCTCCTGCATGGCACCTGCCGGCCCCTTCCTCTAAGTCATTCCCTTGGCTCACTCCCCCACCCCTGCTCATTTCTTTCCCTGGGATCATGGGGACCATCCCATCAGTAACATTTAAAAGTTTATCATTTAAAACCACAATATATTATAATTTTGCAGCAACTAACCAAGTTCTAATGATTCTAGAGTATACAGATGATATCATAACCTTAGCTTATAAATGAGAAATCACATGAATAACTGAAGGCAATTAAATATTCAGCCAGATGTTTCATTAAGAAAAACACAAATGAGTTACTCTTACCTCTACTTTCGTCCGATAGAGAATGAGCCGCTTAAGGCTGCATAATTTGGCAATGTGACCGAAAGCCTGAGGTGGCAGTTTATCACAGGATGAGAGATTTAAGTCTTGTAGATTTGGGCACATTTCAGAAATAACCTCCAAGCAAGTTTCATTAAGGAAATGGCTGCAAGATAACTCAAGGCGTACTAATTCAGATCCACACACCTTTAGAAACCTGTGAAAACAATATTCCATGGAAATTATATAAAATTTGTAAAATATTTTTGCAAGAACTTTGAAATTATATCACCCCTTAACAGACATGCTTAGGAGAATAGATTCTACTAAATAAAACACATAACTTGATTCACTGAAGTTCTTACTGCATGCTGAAATGTTCATGGCTATGATAAATCAAGTTGAGAAGGTAATGGATTCACATGGTACAAAGTCAGCTACTATTAAGTGGAAATTAAGATGGCAGAGAAGATAGCTCTACTTACCTGTAATTCACATTTGAGTCATAAAATCAAAAGTATAAAACCCTAGGCTCTTGGGATATATCACTCTCTTAACAATGCCCATTCAGAATGGGGTAATATCTTTTGAATAAAGCATACAAAATGACAGGTTTAATTAAATGACTTTGAAATCAGTCAGACTGGCTTCCTTTTAATTCAGAAAATATCTAGATTGGCTTAACTAGACTATGTTCCCCTAGTTGCTGCCACTTAGTAACTGAACTGCTTGACTCCAGAATTAATATAAAATATCCAATTGTAACTTCCCACAATTACATAGAAATAAGAAAAGATAAAAGAATAGAAAATGTTTCATCAGAAATCGCATTATTTATCTTGACTACATGAAAACTGGTGTTGAATGTTTGTTCGGAGCTGTCACAGAAAGCAATGTAAGATTCAGCGTGAATGTGAAAGTGTGCAAATCTATGAAGATTATCAACTGAGCAAGCTGCACCCTCACACACGCACCCACTACCCCTGGCCAGCACTACTTCAGTGCCACACAAACAACATTAGCACTCTGAACTTCCATCACAACTTTTTCCAGGCGATTTAAGAACCAACGAAATGCACATTCAAAATAAAATCCAACTAAATCAGATAACTCACATTTTTAAAAAATGACATGGGGCTAGATATCAAATATGGATAGTTTTTCTTTTGTCCTGTTGTACTCTTTTTCTATCAACTACCAAGGTGCGAGGCAGGGGGATTCACCCACTGTCTTATTTGGGTTCTATTGCTGTGAAGAGAAACCATGACCATGGCAGTTCATACAGGAAAATATTGAGTTGGGGCTGGCTTACAGTTTCAGAGGTTTAATCCATTACCGTCATGGTGGGAAGCACGGTGGCATGCTGCCATACATGGTATTGAAAAGGTAACTGAGAGTTCTGCATCTGAACTGGCAGGCAACAGGAAGAGAAGAGAGCACGCCACTAGGCCTGACTTGGGCTTCTGAAACCCCAAAGCTCACCTCCTAATGACACACTTCCTCCAACACGGCCATATCTCATAATCCCTGTCAAGTAGCACCACTCCCTGATAGCCAAGCATTCAAATACATGAGCCTATGGGAACATTTTTATTCAAACCACCACACCCACATCTCATCATTTTCTCTGTTATCAAAGGCAGACTTGAAGAGTACTTACCATATTGCTTCATGGTTTTGAACATTAAATAGTATATGAAAGCAGTTCGCAAAGCAAAGCACCCCACAAACATTAAAAATCTAAGATAAACCTTGGCTAGCAAAGTTTTAACTTTGAACACTTTGTGTGTACATGAGTGTAGTCAGAAGATGACTTTGTGAAGTCAATTCTCTCTACCTTCCTGCTGGTCTGGGGATGAAACTCAAGTCATCAGGCTTGTGCAAGGACTTTTACCCAACTGAGCCATCTTGCCACTCCGGACCTCACTTTTAAACAAAAAAATTTGGTTGTTCCTGATTATCTTTAAATAGCATAAAAGCCCCAGTAGCCCACACATTTACATGTGAAATACCCATTCCTTGTTAATCTTCTGCAATCTGTATTCAGCTCTTCCTAATTCACCTTTTCCTTTTAAACTCTAAATTCAAACAGCCTGTCTTATTAGTGTGATTATCTGTGACATTTCACACAACTGCTCACCCCTTCCTTAACACTCTGATGCTTCCCCTGTGACTCTGTTACCTGGATCTCCTACAGCTCTATTTCCTCTGCTAATTATATTACCTAAATTGCAGTCTTCATCCAGCACTTTCATTCAATCAGTAAATATTTATTGAAGTTCCACTATGACATGCAGTGCATGCTGGGAGACATCATGGATAAGACATAGTTCCCACTTTCATAAAGCTGACTTACATTTTAGTGAGAGGAGACTAGAAACAAAGAAATAAGTAAAATAGACAATATATTAAAGAGTGAAAAATGTCAAGGGGAAAATAAAAGCAAAAAAGTGCAATAGAGGCATGGTCAGAGAAGTCTCAGCAAGTGGACAAGGTAGGTCTAAAAGCAAGAGGAGGTAACCAAAGCAGGCATCCCGAGAAGGAATATTCCAGGCAAAGGGAAGGGCAAGAGTAGTGGCTTGGCCAGAAACTGATGCAGGAGGCCTAGTGTGAGGAGCAATGAGGACATCAGAGGACATGAAACACTTTCCTGTGTCACTATAAAGGCCCTGGCTTTCATTTGGGGAGAGAATCTTTGAGCAGAGAAGTGATGTCACGCCCGGGTTCTACCAAGATTGTACTGGTTTCTGTATAATTTAACTAAGAGGAACAAGGGCAAGAGCAGGGTGCCATGAGGACACTCTCCAACACTTACAAAAGAAAGGACAGCCCACTGGATCCACAAGATAGTACCAAACATGGTGATAGCCAGGTTCTGAATCCACTTCCAAGGTGGCAGTGCTGAATGGTGACAGACTTCCATCACACCAGATCCAACTCCAGCACAGTCTGTTTTCCATTGCTTTTCTAAGCACAATTCACTTATTTACTAACATTTTACACTGAGTTCTATAAGCTTCTTCATGTCCTTCAGCAACTGAAACAGATCCTTGGTGCATATATGTAGCTGGAGTTTTCTTCAGTCCTGCCTGGCCCACGGTCAGGACAAATCTCTCTCACCCACCAGTCCCATAGCAGTTCAGACCCAACCGAGTAAACACACAGAGACTTATATTGCTTACAAACTGTATGGCCGTGGCAGGCTTCTTGTTATCTAGTTCTTATATCTTAAATCAACCCATTTCTATTCATCTGTAAGTTGCCACGTAGCTTGTGGCTTACCGGTATATTAACATGTTGCTTCTTATCACTGCGGCTGGCAGCATCTATCTGACTCAGTCTTCTACTTCCCAGAATTCTCTTCTCTGCTTGTCCCTCCTATACTTCCTGCCTGGTTACTGGCCAATCAGCATTTTATTTATACAGAGCAATATCCACAGCACATATAGTCCTTAGCATTACTATAGGATGATGGCTAGTACTGTCAACTTTACAGATGAGAAATCACTGAGAAGACAAGCCTCTGGGCATCTATGAGAGATTATGTAGATTACATTAGCTTCTGGGAATCTGTGATGGATTACTGAGATTCTATCAGCCTTTGGGAATCTGTGATGGATTACTGAGTCTATCAGCCTTTGGGCAGGTCTGTGGAGGGTGATCTAGTGACATTGACTGAGTTGGGAAGAGCCAACTTTCCTGAAGGACAGCACTATTCCAAGGGCTGGGGTCCTGGTCCGAATAGAAAGGAGAAAGTTCCTGCACACCAGCACTCTGCTCTGTGCTTCCTGACTGCAGGCACAACGGGACCACCTGCTCCCAGCATCTGCTGCCATGACACCCTGCACCCAGAACTGTGAGCCAAACAAGCTCTTCCTTCAGATGCTTTTCTCAGGGGATTCTGTCACAGCATTAAGACAAGAGATACATGCGGCATTTAAAAAGCAGTTGAGTAAATCTTCCAACTATAAAGATTCACTTCATAAATTTATTTGTCCTTTTTATTGAAAATAGATTTTTCATACAATATATTCTGATCACAGTTTCCCCTCCCCCAACTTCTCCCAGAGCCCCTCCCTCTCTATCCACCCAAATCCATGCCCTTTCTTTCTCTCTCTCTGGAAAGAAAAAAAGCACAAGAATCAGAGACCCTCTCTTACACACTAAACTGAAAGCCATAATCTATACTCAGAGGACCTGGTGCAGACCCCTCTGAGTCTTGTGCATGCTGCCTGTCTCTGTGAGTTCATGAGTTTGCTCACGCTGATTTAGAGGGCCTTGTTTCCTTGGTGTCCTCCATCCTCTCTAGCCCTTACACTCTTCCCACCTCCTCTTCCATGGGGCTCCCTGAGCTCTGAGGGGTGGATTTGATGGAGACATCCCATCTGTGTGTTCCAAGGTTTCTCTCTTTAAGGGTTTTATGAACCTACATTCTGAAAAACAATCCTGGATTAGGTCTGCTGCTATGAAAAAGGGGGTCTCTGGAAAGAAATAAATTGCTTATTCTTACAAGCTGAATGAATATGTCTAGAGCAGTGGTTTTCAACCTTCCTAACGCTGCGACCCTTTAATACAGTTCTTTGGTTGTGGTGACCCCCCAACCATAAAGTATTCCATTGCTACTTCATAAGTGTAATTTTGCTACAGTTATGAATCATAATGTAAATATCTGATATGTGACTTCCAAAGGGGGTCACAACCCACAGTTTGAGAACCATTACTCTAGAGGAATACATACATAAGGAGTACTTTACTAAATAACTTGTACCCTAAAATAATTAACATCACATGAATGAGCATTTTAACATGAGTTTATTCATCACAAAGTAAAAGGCGGTGATGATCAAAATCTGCCTGATGCTTAGAGATCAGGAGAGAATTAGATATAAATATCCATGGTTTCTGATTTTTAATACTATGTTTTGCTAGCTGAGCCTACAACTGTTATAATACAGCAAATTTAAGATATTTTTAATTCCAAATAATTCAGAACATTATTTAATATATATAGTCTAAAAAGAAAGCCATTAAGCCCAAAACTGCTTAGTTATTCTATATGGTACTACCCACCAATGGTAGCTGTACTAGTTAGGGTAACTATTGCTATGATGAACCACCATGATCAAAAGCAAGTTGAGGACCAAGGGTTTACTGAGCCTACAATTCCAAATCACAGTCCATCACTGAAGGAAGTCAGGGCAAGAACCTGGAAGCAGGAGCTGATACAGAGGCCATGGAGGGGTGTTGCTTACTAGCTTGCTGCTCATAGATTGCTTAGCCTGCTTTCTTATAGAACCCAGGACTACCATCCCAGGGATGGGACACCCATAATGGGTTGGGCCTTGCCCAATTACTAGTTAAAATTTTCATTTGAGACTCTCTCCTCTCCAATGACTCTAGCTTGAGCCAAGCGGACATAAAACTAGCCAGCACAGAGAGATAGGAGAGAAACAAGTTTCAAAACTGTGTTTCCTAGAAGCCAACAAGGTAAGAGACAACCACTTACAACACAGGCAGGTAAAAGATAAGTACACAAAAGATTTTAATACGCTCCTTATGCTATAAGACTCAAACTCTGTCAAGACAGCCGTGGTGTTTTGAATGTGAGACGTCCCTCCTAGGCTCATATGTGGGAATAATTGATCCCTAGCTCTTTTGGAAGGTTGTAGAACCTTTAGCACGTGGAGCTTCACTGGAGGTAGTGGGCCACTGGCCGTGGGTTGGGGGAGCAGGGGAAGGTGGCTTTATATATCTGATTCCTGTTCTTTCTGCCTCCTCCTCGTGCTCCCACGCCCTCCCCATTTACTGCCATACCTTCCTCATCATCATGGGCCATACTCCTCTAGAACTATGAAACAAAATAAGCCCTCCCCCCAAGAGCATTTTATCTTAGCAATAAGAAAGCAAATAAGATAACAACCAATAAAGCTCTTGAACCCAAAAAGCATCCAAAAGTGTTTCCTGATGAAATGAGTATGAATTACTTAGAACAGATATAGAGGCCAGGGATAAAATTCCACATAGAGGGAGGGATATCAGAGAGACTCGGCACCTATTGATTTAAATGGCACTGCTAAAGTGGACCCTAGGTTTTTAAGCAGAATATTATGATTAAGCTTTAAAGCACAAACAGGCAGAGAGGCAAGTGAATACACCAGACCTTAGAGATGGGATGTATAGCAAAGGAGAATTAAATAGTATTGATTTTCACTAGTAAAAACGATATGCAGGGGCAGTACTCATAAATCTGGGGCTGGAAGCAGACTTTAATAACTGATTAAAATTTTCTTTATTCCAATTTAACCATTTTATTTGTTCTTCTGATGATAAAATGTCCTATAAGTTCTTTAAAATCTACCCAGTTATAACTTTCACAAATAAGATTTTTAGACCACAAATGACAGCAAGCTTCTTCCCAAATACTCATCCAGAACAGCACCAGTGGTCTCTACCATAAAATGTGGTTTTTTTCCTTCGACGTATTATATAAATAAATCTTCACAGTAATGCATATAAATAGAGCACTACTTATTCATAGATGATTCATTAATAATCAAGCCATGCATATTTATTGTTTATTCTGAGAAGGCGGCCTCCAAGTCATAATGACTGTCAATTCAGTCAAGTCGAAGAGCCAAGAGCAATCAGCAGACAAAGTTGCAGCATGCCCTACCCCTACCTTTCTCTCTTTGTATTTAAATACATTTCTAAATGTGAACAGAGGCTTTGCTGACAGAAATGCTAGCAAATGTGTGGTTTGACTGGATGACATACTGCAGTAAGATATGGGTAACTTAGATGGATACGTAGTCTGTGATCATGCAGACAGCCCCAGAACAACACATCTAGGTGAACTGAAAACCAGAAGCAGAACTGCTGATAAGACAGCAGACTGGAGCTCTAACTGCAAACAAGACCCTATTCACTGCCAGTCTAAATAAACAGCACAGTTGAGATTCCTCCTCACGGCTGAGGCTTCTTCTCTTGCTTATTCAAAGTACAGTTTCTAAAAACTTCTTTGATATAACTTTTACAGTGCACTCACTGTTGTTATGATCATACACATCACTGTGTCAGTCATACCTCAATTTCTCACTACCATTTTCCTTAATGTCTATATACAGTCACTAGCTGCCACCCTGTTATTTATTTATTAATTATTTATTTATTAATTTATTTGGTTTTTCAAGGCAGGATTTCTCTGTATAGCCCTGGCTATTCTGTAGACCAGGGTGGCCTCTAATGCAAGAGATCCACCTGCCTCTGCCTCCCAAGTTCTGGTATTAAAGGCGTGAGCCATTACCGTCCAGTACCCTGCCATTTTCTATGAAAGTATGCGAAGACTATGCTTACACATTTATCTTCACAGCTTTTTCTTCATTTGTAGAAGGAGTTCTATATTAGATGTCGCAAATATCTTTTTACATGGCCAATAATACCTGCTACCATGCCTTGACACATAGGGTGGAAACAGTTAAGGATCTACTTTAAATTGTTTTTATTACACTTATTTATCATAAATGTCAATATGTTTGGGTGCATGAACACCTTAGTGTCAGTGAAAATCAGAGGACAATTTGAGTATTCCATTTTCCCCTTCCATCTTGTCGGTTCCAGAGATCCAACTAAGTTTTCGGTTTAGGCAGCAAGAGCCCTTATCCACTAAGCCATCTTGCCAGCTCCTAAATTCCTAAGTAATTTTAAAAATAGAAAATTAATTTCTCCAGTGTAAACCAATCTTTACTGATACCACTTGTTCCATCTCATATTGTTTACCTTAAGTTTATGATCAACAGCATATGCTCAAAACAGTCATAATTAGTTTCTGTTCTTATCGGTCTTATTAGCAGTAAGGAAAATTTGCAGATGGAATGTTTGAGACAGAGAGAACTGGCATTGGACTAAGACCCTGCTGGAATTCAAGGACCCAACAGAGAAACTTGGCCTTCGAAGTACAATGGAAGGGCAGTGGAAGGTCTCAGAAGTGGCCTCAGAAGCAAAGTTTATCTGGCTTCCCCTGCCTGCTTGTCTCTTCCTCTTAGACTGAATCACAGAAAGCAGCATTCCTCTTACCCAAGACAGGTTAGAGAAATTTAACTTCATCCTCCCAACTCACCACAAAACCTAAACCTATTACTCTAATTTTTCCTTACCTTCCTGTCCTTAGTGAAGCTCTCTGGCTGGCTCTACCAGCACAGCCCCACAATCCCAGCTGCTTAGGGGGCTGAAGCAGGAAGACTCCAAGCCAGATATCTACTTGGATTACAAAGCAAGTTCAAAGCCACCTGGGTAACTTAGCGAGACACTGTCTCAAAACAGAAAGTAAAGTAACAGTAACAAGAAGAGCTAGGGATATACAGATCAGTGCACGAGCAGTTGCTTGGCTTGTGTGAGACCTTAGGTTCAGCCCCAGCAACAGGATAAAGGAACATGTATTAATTTAAAATAACTGAGAGCGTCTCCAAAGTTTCTCCTCCATGTCTGACTTTATGGAAATGATGGGATCATATGGCACATACAAGAACAATCATCAAGGTTAAGAGAAAAGCACCTGTTTGGATCCTAGGAAAAATTGCTATGGCATTACTAAATGAATATGCACTTCTGCAAGCTTTCGAATGTTTAACAGGTGACATTTAATAGTAAGGAAACTAAATGCTTAAATAGAAAGGAGCAGAAACACCTGGGCAGGTCTGCAAGCGCCGTCCTCTATTTAGCATGCAATTTCATTTTCAACATAATTAGCTTAAATGAGCTTCTAAATTTGGGTGATGTATTGCACATGTAATTAAGATTTAATTAAAAATGTTCTGTAATAAATTGTTTTCCATTTCTGACAAATCACATTAGAGAGGTAGATTTTGATTTGGAAATAGTTTTTTAAATGTGTTAATCATCTGTGCTGAAAATACGAGAAAGAAAAAAAGCAGTTCAGTTGAAAGTCACTTGAGATTTAAATAAGAAGTAAAGGATATAGTTGGCCCTTACATCATTATGAAGTTTAGCTGAAGAGGATAGTTCACACTCATTCATTTTTATAAACATCAATATTCTAACCATGAACTTGATTTCTTTTGATTCTTATAAAAAAGACAAATACAGTTTAAAAACTGTACTGTGAAAGCACTTATTACATACAAGTCTAGTCTCTTGATGAAAAGCTTCAGCAAGGTTTTGTAACTACCTGCTAAATCCTGACACGGAGATGAACCCCCTGTTGCCAGTCCAAGACAGATTAAGCCACTGGACGAGAGCACAGCGAGCCTGTAGGAACTCCAGCGAGGCGTCGTCTAGCTTCGCCCAGTACGGCTGCAGGTTGAGGTGGAGATACTGCAGAGGGTCGCAGCAATGCTGGTGGAGAAGTCTGCAAGTCTGTGCTAATCTGCACAGGTCTGGTAGTGAAAGATGACTCAGAATCAGTTGAATGAGCTATATAAAACAGAAAGCCAAGGTCATCAAGAGTGAAGGACAGTGTCACTTTTTACAAACACAGATGTGGTCTAACGAAGAGCAGTATCACAGTTTCAAACAGTATCTTCACAAAACAGATAAATCAACATTCACCAAAGTATCCAATAGAAACATACTACACATACATTAGACTTTACGAGATTTAAAAACTGCTCAAATTCTCAACTCATGTTGACAACTCATTTCATACTGTACAACTGGTAATTGTTGAATAATAAAAATGTTCAGAGACAACATTATCTACATGCCGGTCACTGGTGAGAACAAAAGAAGGTCCACTCTGTTCTGGTGGAATCAGTAAGCAGGATGTTTTCCTAACACTGACAAAGGTAAGCACACAGTGTCATTGAAGACCTACCAGGACCTGACTCCAGAGAGCAAGTACACTCCTGCCAGACAAGTATCATTTATAGGTGGGGCAAAGCAGGTGAAGAGAGTCCAGGGGTGAGAACGGGGTTACCCAGAGCTCCTCTGGATTTACCCGAAAGGAATGAGGACTGCGGAAAAGATTCCAACTACAGTGGCACAGCAAGCTTTGTGAAAGAAAAAGAGTAACACAGGGGTGCTCCAGGAAGCTGGGAGGGGACAGCTGGGAGCTGATACAGGATTCCAGAACAGGAGAAAAGAGGAATCCCACTGAAGGCAGCTAGCAGCAATGACGGGGCAACACACATTATTAACGAAGTGGAAACACAAGATAACTTTAATTACAATCATCTCTTTGAATTAGTCTAAGATTTGTTTTCCAGTTGGGGCTTTCTAAACTAAACTGAACCAAGAATCATAACGAAAAATTGTGTATTTGCTTAATTATAAAAAAATCTTTAGATGAGAGAAGGTAAGTTTTTTCATTTAACACAAACTATCTATCGGAATTTTCTCCGTAAGTAATTATACCCTTTAGGATAAATGATCTTCTTCAACTGATCATATAAATTCAGTATTAATGTCCGATCAGAATTTCATTGTTTGGTGCCAAATATTTTAACATTCAGATGAACAATATAGTCTTTGAAGTTTCAAGGGTATTTATAAAACAAGAGCAGTTGTTGATTAACATATTGTATCTAATAAGGCTTGCTATTTATTTTTAGCATTGAACTTGGCTGTAAAAATGACTTGAGGATGTTGTACGTTTGCATACATACTTATTAGAAAAACGGAAATAAAAATTATTTGCATAAAAACTCAAAAGATTCTCTCTTTGACCAATACTTAGTCCGTTTTCTAGACTTCCTCCTGGGCCTATTTTTTGCTGCTTTATAAAATCCAATTTTACCAAAACAAACAAAATACAAAATCATTAAGTTAGCAAGAATCCTCATCATCCTCTATGATGATGTAGGTATAGCTGGGCTACCTGTGTCTAAATACAAATCCCATTATTTCAGGTCAGCTTAAATCGTCCCTTCTCCTGATAGTGCTTCTTAGCAATTTCCCATCCCCTGATTCTCAACCTGCTCACTAGCTTTAAGTGCCCCTGATGCATTCAATAAGAGCCCAATCTCAAGTGAAAAGTACCACCGAAGAATCCCTATCATACCCAAACACTTTAACAAATTTCCATCAACCAGATAACCTTGTTGACATATACAAACAAAAACGTGCAGGTGAAAAACTAGGAAAGTCAACCACAGGAGAAATGTGGAAAATGAGGTAGCACTCCCCCAAGACACAAACAGAGGAAAGCACTACTAATAGCTCTTTTCTGATCTCTTCCAGATAAATGACCATCTATTCTTGGTTATGCACTAAAAGAATGAGACTATATTCACTGCTTAGCATCTTACTTTTCCTATTCAATGACATATCCTGCAGATCTTTATCTGTACAAACAGACCTACCTTATTCCATTTCACACATGTGACACAATAACAATAAAATAGTTGTATATTGATGTATTTCCTGCTGTTTTCTTACTGCAAAGAATACTGCAATATCATTGTGTGTATGTATTATGTATGCATGTTCATCTTGGCAAACTGGCAATATATCTTTAGAGTAAGTTACACACATTTAAAAGTTGCTCTTCTGAATGTTCACATCAATTTATATATTCATAGTGTATACAAGTACCCATTCACTTACGTACTTGACAAAAACTGGTATTAAACTTTACCATTCTGTAAGGCACAAGGGCGGGGAACACACTGAGTTGTCTTTATTCCTCCAGCCCTATTCTTCATCCTCCACCACCTCCTCTTCATTTCTTTTTATTTTTGCTACTGTTGTTAATTATAGAAATTTAATTCCAAATGTTTTCTTTTTTCCTCTTGGTCTATTCAAGGACTCAACTATTTATCTATCCATCATTTCTCTCATTTCAATAACCTTCAATGTGAACCAAGTTTTCTTCTACAGTTAAAGTGTATATGTTAGAATGAAAGTAAGAATCATGACCACTTTTCCAGAATTTTCTTCATTATTTTCATTTTCTTAGGTGAACTTTTCAAATAAAAAAATCTGTTTGTATTTCAATTGGGACTTCATTAAACACATTGTAACTTTAAGAAAAGCTGACACTGTGTTTGTAGGATCCATGTGTATGTGGATACACATGCATGGTACTTTTGTCTTATTGTGTCCTACTACTCAAGGGCACTGTATGACTTAACATTTAATAATCTTTCATGTCCCAGGAGTTTCTAAAGCTATGGGTATTTATCTATAACTCTGACATCTGTCAATCGATTTTTATTTCCTAATTCTCCTGAATATTCTAATATATAATCATTTTGCCTGCAAATGATTTTATAGCCTACTTTTAAAAAATTACACCTTTTATATCTGTCTCATGTCTATAGTACTAACTAAAACTTTTAGAATGGTATTAAATAACATTGTGATTCAATTTAATTCAATTCACTTAATATGAGCCATGAAGGTGAGATATATATGTAGTTCCAAAACTTGAATAAACATATTTTTTAAAGACATAGTCTCATTCTGTAGGCCTGGCTGGCCTGGAACTCACTTTGTAGACATCTCAATTCAGCTACATTTTTCAAGTGTCTCAAGAGTACATATGGCTAGTGGCTACTATCCAGCACCTGGTATTTCTAGTGTTTCATAACTCTATATTAGCTAGGTTAACAAATAACAAAGTACTTACTTTAAAAAGCAGGTAAAAATATAGATACCCCTCCAGCTTTGACTCCTAGTTTTGCTACCTTCTAGAGTAGACCCTGAGATTTTGTCCTTTTGACTTAGTACTGTAATATTATCATCTTGACTCTCTAATATAAAAATATGCTTAAATACCAGGAATAAATCTTTGATGATCTTTGTATTACTTTAAAATAATTCTATTTTGCATTATTTTATTTATGTAGCAATAAATAAATATTAACAAAATGGTCTGAAATGATCTATTCTTGTTTAGTCTTATATAGTAATACACTGGTTTATAAAAATTAATTCTTCTTTATTATATGTAAGTTTAATTGATAGACTGTTAAATGCTTGAAAAAAAATATGAATTGTCTGACCTTGGCAAATGAGGTACCTTAAAATTTACAGAATAATGTATTTTTTAACAAAAATATTAAAATTAATTTTCATAGAATTCTTTTATTTTTCTTTCTTTCCTTTTCTGAGACAGGGTCTCACTATGTAGCACTAGCTGGCCTAGAACTCACAGAAATCCATTTGCCTCTGTCTCCTGAGTGCTGGGTTAGGGGTATGTACCACCATGCTAGCTCCATAGAACTTTTAAACAGTTAGTGTAAAAAGACATTCTGGATCAGATGATGAATAGCTCATTTCTTCCTGGTGAGTCAATACTCAGACAAACTCTAGCATCTTCTGGAATAGTCCAAACCAAAGCCTCCATATTAAAAGGTATATACTATGAGAAGACATAAAATATTAATATATGACATTCTGATACTTAATATAACCTTTTGAGAAAATATCAAAATATAAAAAGAATGAAAAGTCACTAAAACTATGACACTAACATGTGAAGGAGCTCTTTTGGAGTTTGATTAAATAAATGATAGATTTTAGACCAAATGGACACAGCTCCTAATCGTCACTAATATAGTATCTACTGTCTATTAAGCCGTGTTCATAGGGACATCTTAACATGAAGCACCTTTAGAGGAACACAATGAACAGAGGATGTGATGTATTTAAAAGGATCCGAAACCCAGCTGATCAACTGGCTCTTGAACCTCAATGTAGTCCATGAGACTGTTCAGCCCATTTTACAACACTGATTCTTCACCTGACACCCTTTTTCATCACACCTAATCAGTGCCCCTTCAAGAATACCGGTTCTGTCTCCTGGCTTCTTTATGTTGTATCATGTATTTGAAACTTTCTACAAGCTCTTACCTTTCACCATATAAGAAGCTAAAATTTCACAATCCATTCCACGGAGACCTTCCTACTCTACTCCCATTGCTTCCTTTCACTGAGGCAGATTACACCTACAATAAATTTATACACACCCTCTCTCTCATTTATACCTCTTTTTGTTTGTTTGTTTTTGTTTTTCGACACAGGGTTTCTCTGTGTAGCCTTGGCTATCCTGGAACTCACTCTGAAGACTAGGCTGGCTTCCAACTCATAGAGATCCGCCTGACTCTTCCTCCCAAGTGCTGGGATTAAAGGCATGCCCCACCACTGCCTGGCTCATTTAGATGCTCTTAATTGTGGAATAAAACACATATGTAAAATTGCCTGAATATTATGGGCAATTTCTAGAATATTAGCTATTAGTCTATATCCTTCTCTTCCATTCAAAAATGTAAAGCATGAAATTATAATCATGTATCTTCTCTAGATTTTTAGCAAATTATTACTAATTCAAAAGTATCCAAAACCCCATCCCGACCAATTTTACTAAGCACTAGAGAATCTCAGCACCCTACAGCCCACTGGCTAGCTGGAGAAAAGTGCAAAGCTCTTGGGAAACTCTGAGGATGCTCTTTGATGCAGTAGAGCAGGTGCTTCTGCAATGCTAACAGTCCTGTAGTGCTGTCTGTGTGAATGTGGCCTCTCCAGCACTCTCCTTGTCAGATCTAACTGCAGGCATGCAGAAATGCTGGTATTCCCATCAGGCTACAGCCGTTCTTCTCACCTCTGAATAGTCACTTCTCTCTGCCTCCATCACTCCTTTTAATGATATAAGCTAGGTAGTATCAGGTTTGGATAAAACTCAAAATCATTTAAAATATATTAAATCTAAATTCCTATCTTAACCATTTTTGGAAGTAGGTAAAAATGAAAAGTGATTCACTTTCTAGAGGTGAACTGCTTCCAAGCAGATCTCAGAGCCCCCAAGGAACAGCGTATCACCATCTCAGCCCATCTCTCCCTACTCAATCTTCCCACATAGCCTCCCTCTCCCCTGTAAGGTATGGATGACCTTCCATAATCTGTGATATTCGGGTGAAACCCTGGGTCTGTGCCTACTGACTGACATTTTAGACCCTTAAATTTTATACCTAGCAACTTTAGCCACTCTAGAGATGCACCACAGCATTTTAATTGTAAACTGTTCAACAGATGTAGTTACTATACCTCCTTGGCATTCAAGAGGCTGCCTAATCTCCATGCAAGTTTAGCTACTTCTATCAGTATAATCAAAAGTAAAATACTCATCCACTTATAAGAATGATATCTAGATGGGTTTTTGGATCTAAAATTTTCATATAAAAAAGGATCATACTGTATTTTAGCAGCATACAGTTTTCAAAAGAAGACAAAATGCTTAGTCTACTTGACCCTAGGGCATTAGAAACAGGTGGGGAGATTTTGGGATCACACAGCTACAGAATATTCCTGGCATTTGATGTCTGGAGCTAGGGAGGTTAAATAACCACACTAAAGAGACTCTCAAAGAGACACACTGAAAACAAAATTTCAAACTAGATATCAAACAGGTATTTCTAATAAAAGGAACACTGGGCCAACCTAGACCAAAATTCATAGTTCGAATATAGACTAGAGATGGTAAAGAAGACGACCCTCAGGGACAATAACTGTGCTATTAAGTGGGATAAGCATTCTCCTACTAATTTTCAGTCTAACAGGTATAAAGTCAAGCACAGACTGCTATGCTATACAATTAAGAAAAGGGAAGTACAGTTTATTATGGTGTATGTACTGGGTTCTTACCAAGTACTGACAGAACAATACATGTTTAAGAGTTTATCCAGAGTCTCTGAAGTCAAACCAAAACAAAAGTAGAATTATTTAAAATAAGTTTCTTTAATTTTTTCCAAACCGCAGATCTCTAACACATGAGATTTTATGTGTCTCACGAAAACTATTCTTCTGATAGCTGGCAAAGCAAGCATTTGTTTCGACATTAAAACTCTGTAGTGCTATATTCAATATGGCAATTACTTGTGGCTTACCTCATATGGTAGTTTATCGAAATACCCATTATTTGGCCCATCCCCAAGGGCAGCACTGCTAAACTTTTTGTTAAGACCATCCATTCCACAGCCATCCTTTTCTTCATAGTCATCATCTTCTAGATCATTCATGTCAACAAGTGAAGTCTGGAGAGAGAGCAGTGGCTTGTCCTTCGTACCATGTAGCACAACTGCATCTAATTCGGTGTAATAATCCAGAAGAGAACTATTTACTTCCAGTCGTATAAGGTTTGTGGGGAAATTTATCTGCTTAATACAAGGTTTAAACTGGCGAGCCTGGGAAGCATTCACCTTCGTAGGTCTCTCTGACCAAAGAATCTCCCATCTGCCAAAGAAAGAAACGTCCCTACAGTTTAGAATGAGATCTACTGGTACTGTTAGGGTACAATCCCCCACCCAACTAATACAGTGTGAAAGAAAGGAAACAAAAAGGGTGAAATCAAACACAAGAGTCACTGCAAGAATATTATTTTTAAAAAACAAAAAGAACTAAATGTCAGATGCTCTACTTAAAATACTTTTACAAGCCCTCCAAAACTTCTTTGTATTTCCCCCAAGATTTCACATTGGTTAAAGACTAGAATCAATAGTTAAAGGTATCTGAAGAATCAAATTCAGTTTTACAGAATAATAAACACCGAGAAAGAAGACACACAGAGGACAAAGACACCCATGTGCGCATTCTCAGCCAAGTCAGAAGCAAAGCTGATCCTTTTACTTCACAAAGGTCTCCTCTCCAGCATTTCTATTTTCGTTACTAGCCTCGTACAAATTCAAAATTCCATGCTCTTTCTGGGTATGGGATTGTATATGTGTGCAGGTGTATGTATGTGGAGAAGAGAGGATAACCATGAGCATCATTCCTCAAGCACCGCCCACCCTGTCTTGTTTTGTTTTTAAAGACTGCCTCCATCTCTGCCCACACTGAGCTTACAATTGTACACCACCATGCCCAGCAGTTTTCACATGGGCTCTGGGAATGAAACTCAGGTCCTCAGGCATTTTATTGACTGAGTCATCTCCCTAACCTTCAAGCAATGTTTTCCTGGTTTTGAAATTCAGTCATTAAATTTTGTCAGGAACTGTCTTATATGTCCTCATCCTGAATTGTCATGTCATTATTCTTTAGTCACACCTATAACAAATAACAAAAGAATAACAATCTCTCCTGTCCTTACAATAGGACTCCTACTTCTCAGCCAAATTATCCTTACTTTTTCACAGTATATTTATAACTAATTTGAGTCTAAACTCATGATGTCTTCTCCAATAGAATGTCCAATGTACTTCTATTACTCTCCCATGTCCACGTGGGGCTTCTTATAAAACTATTCTTCAAAATCCACAAATCTCATCCCCAGTTCTGTAGCACAACACCTGCAGCAGCCCCTCCTTCCTCTCTGCCCCATTCCCAGATAACTGAGCAGACCCCATTGCCTCCTTCTCCTAGCCCATACCCATTCCTATGTGTCAGCTCCCAAAATCTAAAAAAAAAAAAAAAAAAAAAAAGAATGACACCAGTTTCTCAATGGAGACTCTAAAAGCCCAAAGAGCCTGGGGCAGATGTGCTGCAGATTCTAAGAAACCATAGTTACCAGCACAGACTACTATACCCAGCAAAACTTTCAATCATCATAGATGGAGAAAATAAGACATTACATGATAAAACCATATTTAAGCAGTATCTATATACAAATCCAGCCATGCTAGAAGAAAATTCTGACAAAGTACACCATATATACACACACACAAACTCCACCACCACCTACAACAACAACAATAAATATCAGGAATAAACAGTCATTGGTCATTGATATGTTTCAATATCAACGGTCTCAATTCCCTATTGCTGGAGGGAGTACAAACTTGTAGAGTTGCTATGAATATCAGTGTGGTGGTTCCTCAGGAAGATGGGAATCTATGACTCGGGCATATACCCAAAGAATGTTTCATCCTACCCACAGAGATACTTGCTCAACTATATTTCACTGCTGCTCTATTGATAACAGCCAGAAAGTGGAACAACCTAGATGTCCCTCAACAGAAGAACTGATCAAGAAAATATAGTACATTTACAAAATGGATTATTCTACCAGTTTAAAAAAAATGAAATCACGAATTTTTCAGGCAAATGGATGAAACTAGAAAAAAAAGTGAGTTATCCCAGACCTAGAAAAACAAAATGGTATGTATTTATTTATATGTGGTGCCTTAGTCAATGTTCTATTGCTATGAAGAAACACCATTTCCATGGCAACTCTTATGAAGGAAAGCATTTAACTAGGGCTTGCTTACAGTTCAGAAATTTAGTCCACTATCAGCATGGTGGGAAGCATGGTAGCATGCAGGCAGACATGGTGCTGGAGAAAGAGCTGAGAGTTCTACATCCGGACTGGCAGGGAGCACAGAGAGTGCCACTGGACCTGGCTTGGGATTCTGAAAAAAGCCTACCCCTAGTGACACACTTCCTCCAACAAGGCCACACGTACTCCAACATGGCCATACCTCCTAATCCCCTTCAAGTAGTGCCAATCCCTAATGACCAAGCATTCAAATATATGAACCTATGGGGGTCATTCCCATTCATACTATCACATTTCATTCCCTGGTCCCCATAGGGTTGTAGCCCTATCACAATGTAAGCATGCATTCAGACCAACCTCAAAAGCTCCTACAGTCCATAACAGTCTCAACACTGTCTAACAGTTCAAAGTTCAAAGTCTCTTCTGAGACTCACGACAATCTTTTAACTACAATCCCTACTAGATAAAAATCAAAAAGCCAAGTCATACACTTCCAACATTCATGGCACAGAATATATATTATCATTCCAAAAGGGAGGCAAGGGAACATAGTGAGGTGGACCAAAGCAAGACTGAAAACCAGCAGGGCTGAAGCTACCAAGTTCTTCTCTTGCTGGAGCTGGAACTTGGCCCCCTGGTTCAATTACATCTGTATCAGCTTTCTTATGTTGATGATTTCCTTCTCTGCTTAAGCTTTTCTTTAATTCCTTTTTATAAGTTGGAGGCTTAGCTAGGTAGGGTCTTGCCTGAGGCTACCGCTCCCTTTATTTCATTCAGGATCAGGCTTTTCTTTAAACTTTTTATCTCCTTGAACACAGGACTCTTTTTTAAACTTTTTATCTCCTTGAACACAGGACTCTGTTCCCTTCCATTTCCTGCTACTCCTTTCCTCCCCAAACTGTACATTTTGTATTTTTCCTTGTTCCTTTTCATTATAAATCTGCATAAGAGTAGCCACTAACAACCACAGTCAAAATTGGCTGTCTTGAAATCTCCTCTGTCAAAGCCATTAATTCACAACTCTTCAATTTAGCTTCAGGCAGACTTTTAGAACAAGTGCAAAAAGCAGCCACATTCTTCACCAAATTATCACAAGAAATGATCTCCAGGCCACTTATTAATATTCTTCCCCTCTGCAATCTCTTGAGCCAGGCTGCCATAATCTACATTGCTTTCAGCACCACTGTCTTCCATGCTTGTATGGCCCATTAAGATGACACTTAAAATGTCCAAATGCTTTCCTAATCCAAAGTCCCAAAGTCCACATTCCAACAACAAGAAGCAGGATCAAGTCTGTCATAGCAAATACCCTGCTCCCTAATACCAACTTCTGATTTAGTCAGTATTCCATTTCTGTGAAAAGACACCATGCGCATGGCAACTCTTATAAAGGAAAGCATTTAATTGGGGCTTGCTTACAGTTTCAGAGGTCTAGTTTATTATCATCATGGTAGGGAGCATGGTAGCAGGCAGGAAGATATGGTGCTGAAAAAGTAGGTGAGAGCTACTATACACCTGATCCACAGACAGCAAGCGGGAGTGGGGGGCACAGCTGGCTTGGGCTCCTGAAACCCTAAAGCCAGTGATATACATATAAGGTCATACCTACTCTAACATGGCCACACTTCCTAACCCTCTCAAGTGCTACTCTCTAATGAGTAAGCATTCGAATACATGAGCCTATGGGGGCCATTCCAGTTCACATCACCACATGTGGATACTAATATCCATAGAACCACAGAGGGTAGATATAGTATTAGGGATTAGAGTATACAGATCTCATTAGAAAAGGGAAATAGATAGATAATTATGAGTGGATGGGAGGGCTTGAAGGAGCAGATTAAGTGGGGAGGGTGAAAGAAGAGGGAGACAAAGGAGAGAATACAGGGAAAGATAACTAAAATTAAGTGGCATTTGAGGAGTTGTAAGGAAACCTAACATAGTAGAAACTTCCTAAAATATGTACATATATAAAGGTAATCTAAATGATATCACTAAATAGAGGAGACAGAATACCAACTGACCACCTTTTCTCACCAAAGTAGGATTAGAATACATATAATTGAGTTGTTAGCCAAAAGGGGTCCCATGGGAATCCTCAAACAACCCAGACTATTGCCAAGACAATACACTGCTCTCCACAAACTGACATTTGTGTATGCATTGCTGAAGACAACACCTACACAAGTCAATGAACATAGAGAAGGCACCTACACATATAGCTGGTATCTACACAGTCTTCATCCCTACATTCTAACATCTTTGGTAGAGGAAGGTACTCTGCACATTACATTACTAAAAGAGAAAGGTAAACACCAAGCCTGCCACAACCCCTTTGATCTAAAATGGTGACCTGCCTATAAGATATGCTAGGGCACTGGTAGAACAAAGCTTGTTGGAAGAAACAACCAATAAATGATTTAACTTCAGGCCCACTCCACGAAATGGAAGCCATACCCGACACTGCTTGGGTGATCAAGAACCTAAGCCAAGACAGCCCAGGGACCTAGGTTGGAACCATATACTATAGGTCAAAAAAGCAGTGATAGCATGACTCCAATGACATTCTGCTATTCTCATAGATAGGTGCCTTGTTCAGCTATTATCAGGGAAGCTTCTGTAGCAGGTGGGAACAAATGCTGAGACCCGCAGCCACACATTACAGGGGGAAGGGGAAGGAAGGGAGGGAGAGAGGAAGAGAGAGAGAAAGAAGGAAGGAAAGAGAGAGAGAGAGAGAGAGAGACAGACAGACAGACATCTTGGAACACTCAGACATAAATGGATGTCTCCATCAAATCCCTGACCTCAGAGCTCAGGGATCCATGTAGAAGAGGAGACAGAAAGAGTGCAAGAGCCAGAGGAGAAGGAGGACACCAACGAAATAAGGCCCTCTAAATTTACATGAGCAAAGCGCATATGAACCCACATATGAGCTCATATGTTCTGTCATGCTTGGTTGTTTTCTCCTAGAAGTCTGTTCTTTTCCAATGAGATACAGAAAGAAAGTGGATCCTGATTAGAAGGGAGGTGAAGAGGAACTGGGAGGAGTAGAGGGAGGGGAAACTGTAGTCAGAATATATTATGTGAGAAAAGAATCTATGTTTCAATAATTAAAAATAAGGAATACTTTAACTCTCCATGTACACTATTTAAAAACTGCTTTCGCTGGGCAGTGGTGGCTCACGCCTTTAATCCCAGCACTTGGGAGACAGAGTCAGGTAGATCTCTGTGAGTTGGAGGTCAGCCTGGGCTACCAAGTGAGTTCCAGGACAGGCACCAAAACTACACAGAGAAACCCTGTCTCGAAAAAACCAAAAATCAGTCAATCAATCAATAAAAATTGCTTTCCAAAGAGCGTATGGCAGGCAGTATAAAAGAATGACCACTGCAAGCATCACACATTGTTTACAGTAATCTCTAATGTCATCATGAGTCATTTCTCCTTATGAAGGAATCTGTAGTTAACAATACTTATTAAATTTTAAATACATTATCTACTAATACTGTTCGTATTATATAACAAACTGTTTTTTTCCTTGACCCAAAGGAAAAATAAACTAGAGTAAGGCATGTAGAATCTGAAATAGACAAAGGTTTATAAAACTCAATAAGGAATCTATACAAGGGAAGCCACTGATGTTTAAGTATCCTGATAGTTTTTAGTTGACCAAAATGGAACTAAGAACATATGGCCCCAACCCTGAGAGAACAGAGATGGGAAATATGGTCATTTCTACTTCAAGAATCGAAGCATAAGTTCAAATGAGGATTACTTTTTAAAAAATTTTCTCTAGCATGCATTTATGGGAGCTAATATGACATTTCAAATAACCATGCAATATACAGTGATCAAACTTAGGTTCCCCAGTTTACCCCAGACCCCCATACTACTAATCTCAATCTCTAACAGTCACTATTGTCCTTTTACACTGACTTTATTTATACGGCTTCCATATCTGAGGAAGAGCACAGAGCACTGGTCTTTCTGTGTCAGGCTTACTCCACTTAACTGGAGAACACATAATGTCCTCCAGTTCCACCCATTTTGCTGCAAATGACAAAATTTTATTCTTCTTTATTGTTAGCTAATATCCTAATACTTTATTGTTAGCTAATACTGAGCATGTATGCCATATTTACTTATCAATGCATCTGTTGATGAGCACTTAGACTGATTCTACAGCTGAGCTATTATGAACAGTGCTGCAGTGGACATGGGAGTACAGCTGTCTTTAGTAAGATGATTCTGGATACATTCAGAAGTGGAATGTTCCATGGGGAATTCTAGGAAACTTATCCCCAAGGGGATGATGAACCACAAAACAAAGAACAGTAACAGGAATTTTTATAGTCTATAAATAATAATAATAACAATAATCACCCCTCTGTTATCTTTTGAGGTTTTCTTCTGAATATTAAAAACAAAACACATCAAACAAAAGACCTTGCATTTGTACTTAGAGACAACAGTCCAACTCATCGCTAACTGGAAAGTAACACGCTGCCATTCTCTGTGAAAGGCCTGGCCAATTCTGACTTCGGGCCTTGGGCTATAAGGACAAGGGAACTGGGATTTGGCAGTTCATGAAACTGCTGCTTAAGCAACTTCTTTTGGCAGCAAATTCTCCCATGGCGGCTCCGCTCTCCTGTCTTCACTGTATTAGAAAAGTGTTTGAGGCACTCAAAACCAAACAAACAAATCTTTAAACTTTATCCTCCGAATAACACAATCCCAGTTTCTGTAGTATGACATCAACTTGTCATTTTCTGCCTTCTTCCTTTCTTTCTGCCTCCATCTTCTTTCTCTTTCTTCTAAACTGTAGCCCTGAGTGTGGTAGAATATTATTTTAAGGTGTGTTACTTTTGTTTATGTTGCATTTGTTTAACTCTGTGAAGCTGTGTTACTGTGCCTATCTAAACACCTGATGGTCTAATAAAGAGCTGGCCAATAGCAAGGCAGGAGAAAGGATAGGTGGGGCTGGCAGGAGAGAGAATATATAGAAAGAGAAATCTGAGAGGAGGAAGAAAAGAGATTGAGTAAAAAAAAGGAGCCAGAGAAGGAGGAGGACTCCAGGCGTCAGCCACCCAGCTACACAGCAAGCCACAGAGTAAGAGTAGGATTTACAGAAGTAAGAGAATGGGAAAAGCCCAGAGGCAAAAGGTAGGCAGGCTAAGTTAAGAAAAGCTGGCTAGGAACAAGCCAAGCTAAGGCATTCCTAGTAATAAAAAGCCTCTGTGTCTTTATGTGGGAGCTGGTTGATGGACCCCCAAAAGGAGCAAAAAACAACAAACAACACCTGAGCTAGCCTATTTTCTGATCCTCAGCCACACGTCACCCTGTACAATCTCTTTTCCTTTTAAGAAGGCACTAGGCAAAAAGCCAAAAAGACACCGAAATCCAGCAGAACTGCCTATAACTTCCTATGCTGCTGGCTAGCAATGAAAATCACAAGAAACAGGAAAGGATGGCTTTTAAACTTTGGAATGTTTGAAACTATATGGAGTTCATTTCCTGCATAGAATTCCTGGACTACTCCAACACACTCTAACCCAGGAGTTTGTTTCAATTCCTAATGTTATGAAACTGGTCAATTAAAACGAGCCAACAGTCCAGTACACGACAGAGCCCTCTTGAAAACAAGAGAGAGGGAATTACCTTGTTATGTGCATACAAAGATACACAAATTATTGTAAAACTGTTCTTTATTCAAGAGTCATACTAATTTGATATAAGTGGTAGCAATTTGGTGATGAATGGTATTGTTATTTCACTTGTCTTCTAATGCCTGCATATTTAGCAAAGTCAGTGATCTGACAATTATCATGTAATCTAGTTGGCAGTAGCTGACTCCTTTCTCCCACTCAGCCTCTGGTCTCTTCTTGCATCCATCCTCCAGACAGTCTTGCTTTGCTCTTTGGGACCTTCATCTGTGACCCTGTTCACAAAACTATCATGTGCTCCTGAGTAGCAAAAACCCAGTGTTTTTCAGTCCCCCTTCCATCCCTACAGGCCCTCCCTACACAGAATTGTACCTAAGCTTCCCCTATCCTTGCTGATATCTCCCAGCACACCTCCACAGCAAATAACTGCACAGGAGTAGGAATCTTCCTGTAGCTTTCCAGAAAGCTACAGCCAAGACAGCTCTAAGATCTCAAATTCCAGAAAACCCAGTTTAGATTTTAAATTGTTCTTCCGACGTTTGCAGGCCCCAATAGCTTGGGCTTTTCTCACTTCTTCAAATGATGATCTCACACCATTGAAGGTGCTATCCACTTTTCTTAGCCCTGCTGGAGCCACCCTCAACCCTGAGTGAATTCACTTCCTTGAAGAAACTACTAGATTAGACTTTCTAGAGCCCCACACACATTAGGTTTCCCCCTGGCCAGTACATGTCCCCTAAAATGTCACAGTCCTCTTCCAGGATGGCCTGTGAGCTCAGAACAAAAGCCATCTTTGTGTGGCTCCGTTTTGTTCCCAGCAGAGAAAGGACATTCAATGAATGTTTCCCACTGTCTAAGGAAACTCACCAAAATAGTAACAGTCATGAACCTGAGCAGAACTGTAGGTACCTTTCTTCTCATTCTGTTTTTAGACAATGAAGCATCTATTGAGCTCACAACCAGTGAAACTTAAGGATGCTGTTTTTGAGCTAAGTATGGAGGTTCATGTCTGTAAGCTCAGCACTTGGAAGATGGAGGAAGGAGGACTGCTGTAAGTTCCAGGCCAGCTCGGGGCTAGAATGAAACTGTCTCTAAAAACCAAACCAAAACAAAATTTCTTATGCTGCAGGAATACAAATTGATCTGACCCCTTTTCTCTTAATATTTATTCAAGTTTTCTGAGGAATAAAGCTAATAATCAGCAAAGCAAATCACAGGCATCTACAAATTAAGTTTTAAAATTACACAGTCAAATCGGTTATGCAGCAATGTTTGGGATCAGAGAAAAGGCTGTGCATGTTTCATAGATCTCAAATCTGTTCACATTTTATGTGTATAACTTTATAAGAAAAGCAAAGAATGACAGAATATTATAAATAATTCTCACGAGAAGATCTTGTCCAAATTCCTGCTTTTTTTTTCTTTCAGGAAACAGCATATATATAAAGGATGATCGTTTTGTGTTTTCACTAACACTATGCACAATAAATTATCAATGCAGTTTCCAGCAACAGTTGAGCTGACCTCTGGATTTATTTCCTGGCAAGATGGGAATATATTCCCTTAGAACTGAGGACAGAGATACAAGCCAGTAGTGTGTCTTGGGGGCTGCTCTCTGCTCCACTTCTACACTAGCATCTGGGGCCCCACAGTTCATTGGTACCTGTTCAAAGGTGCCTACAAACCACTGTCAGCTGGAATGAGCTCATAGGGCAAAGGTTTTTATTCTGTGCATGGTTGTTGATGTGTCCTCAATACTCAGAATAACATAGAACATGACAGACACTGTGGTCAATGAATGAATAACTTAAGATTGACATAAAGATCTAAAAACCAAAGATTGACAAGTACCAAAGAACAGGCAAATAAAATGATCAGATAATCCAAGGAAAAGGTTATATAAATCGTTCTTAGATATAGGAAAGGATATTCAACCTCAGAGACAATGAAATAATTTTAATAAAGAAATAAAACATAACATTTTCACCTAATAAATTACAAAAGTGTGAAACTTACTAACACTGTGCGTCCTTTGGCAAAGCATGTCCATATTTACACTTCTTGTGGAAATATAAACAGGTACAGACCCTTTATAGGGAAATTTGGCTCCATGCATCAAAATTACAAATATGTACCTCCTTGGCCAAGCAATTCTTCTGAGACGCTTCTCCCACACACAGACTTAGAGAAGACTGAAGTGATGTGTGGTAACTTTATTCTCTGCATTAGTGTTTATAACAGAAGACTGGCAAAAGGTAAGCACCTATCAGTTAAGGAGTAGTGCATAAGCAGGGCACACAAGTGGGCCACATTACATGCAGCTATAGGAAAGAAACAAAGGAGCATTTGGCTTCACTGCTACTGCTCAGTAGTGAAACAAATCAGATACAAAACGACCTGAGTAGGAATTATTGTATAGATAGAGAAAAATGCAAAATACATTTGATTCCCTTATATCTGCACAGAGAAATGAAATGATACAAAGAAAACTTTCCAAGTGCTTTCTTTAGCAGATAAGGTGGGTCGCAGGCACACGGGGAGCATATGTATTAATGGCTATATTGTGTACCTTTAGACAATTGGCCTATGCGAGTATACCACCTCCTCAAGGAATTGTACAAAAACAAATCACAGGGGCTGCTCGACCGGTTAATGACGGAAACAGACTTCCAGGGGGAAACTCAGCAATTCCTTAAAACTTAGCATTTATTTTTAAATGGATGTGCTGACTATGGAAGCATTCACCTAACATCAAGGCTAATCTCCTAAGGACCCCTCTAGGGCATCACTCTACAGGCTTATCTTGAGTTGTACTTAAAAACAGTCAGCACGATGCTGGCTTGACAATAAGTTTGGAAGTCCTGCCACCCACTGACACTGCAGACTGTACCATTCATTACCTTAAACTGTGCCTTTTCACTTATGGTAGATTCTGTGACAAGCAAACGACACAATCTATAATTATAATATGTGGTGTTTTAGGTAGAAAACATGCATTAAATTTTCATGTGAGTGACCACTCTTCTTCGTCAGAAAGAAAATAAATCTCAAAATCATAGGTGTTTACATGATTTAAGAGGATGTTGCCAAAAAGTAAACAGAAAAAACACTTCAGTGCTGACATAACCCCAGCCTTCCATCCACATGACTTGGCTCATTAACAATGAGAAAATGAGTCTCACCTTATTTCGGCTGGGGGGTTTGGGGAGTAGGGATTTGCTGAACAAGCCAGAATTCTGATTACTGCTCCAGGATGGTAGGTCTCCAGCACATGAACAGCTGTAGGATATACTTGTTCCTCAAAAGTAAGTTCCACATAGTCCTGGCTCTGAAAATTGGACGGTGTTCTTCTGAATGGCAAGGAAGCACTAGGACACTGGTCCCACCAGGTTCCGTAAGTTCGAAACACAGCTGTCTGAGTAAAGTCACCAGAACTTGGGAAGACATTTGGTACACCTGCCAAATTCCACATAGTGTAGGACATGCTATTCTCACTGCCATAATGGGAACTGAAATCCACCACGTTTTTGGCGTACTGGACCACCTCTGCATTGAGAGGGGAAGTCCGGCTGTTGGATACTACAGTCCTATGGCTGTTCATCATGTCTCCTCTTGTAGCTGTCCTGGCTCGGCGCCGAAGGCACATATAATAAAACATGGTCAGAACTGTTAACATGGGAAAGACTGGTGACATCTAGTCGTGAACTATGAAGCTTCAAAAGATCAGGTGTCCTCAGTGAGATGCATGAACTCTGAGGGATGGTCTACAAAATGAATGGGTTGGTGAAGTAAAATCATTTAAATAAGCAAACGAAACAAAACAAAACAAAAACAAAAACCAAATGCATGGATACAGCAACAAAGAGGCTTATCCCAGTGTCACTTCCCAAAATGAAATTTGAAAATGCAAGTTTCCAACTATAAATATGATCTCTGGCATAAACAATTTACCAAATGTAATTTGTAAGAAACTTACATACTTTATGCTAAAGGGGGAACAAACTGCTGATATAAGGCAATGGAAGACATATGAATCCCAAAGCCATATTTTATATAAAATAATCACCACTCAAGAAATACCAAACCCATGAACTTTTAAAATTAAAATTATTTAAAATGTATGGTAAACTATTAAGATACTACTTTTACCCCAAATAATCCTCGGCCCTGATATACTTTGACATTTTAATGAACAATCCCCTATTGTTAGGCACAGCAAGCACCTTCACCTGCTAGGTCAACCGCCTGGTGCTATATCCCTGTTTTTAATTATTCATCATTCCCAGACATGCTATGTTCAGATTCTACATTATGGGAATAGTTTTTTGAGATGACAGTTAATTCTGACCAACTAAATGAACTGCAATATGTATCGAAGGCCAGTAGACAGTATTTCATTTCTACCTACATTGTTACTTGTTAGGGCGGTTCTCAGCTGCCGGGCATCTCGTTTGTTGCCAGCTACTCTTAGGCATCACTCACCCTAGCCAGAATGGTCACGGAACATACACAGGAAGTGCAGGAGCTGGCACCCATCCACGGGTCTGAAACACACATGCCGCTTTCAGGTGCAGATGCTGAAATGAGACAGCCTGAAACAGAGTTTAAACAAATATTTTCATTTCTATGCTACAAAGTATTCTTAGAGAAGTATGTTTACAAAATATTGACATGTTGACAGAAAAGTGATGTGGGGGAAAAAAGCATAAAATAATTAAAAAATAAAACCTTCCAACTAAGCTATATTTTTTTACAATTTGTTTATCAGAATTTGCTGAAAGTATAACAAACCATACCTAACTGGAGGTTTTTCAACTATGGTTTTGTTTCAAACTATGCCTGAAGAAATATCTTAGCAGAACTGAGCAGTGTGTTTTAAATTTCGAGACTAGTCAAGAAGACTCCAGGAGGCCACACGTGTTTCAAGCCACCTCTACTCACTTGCAAGGCACCCTCACCAAGGAGCCAACACCCTGTCAATACAAAAAAGGAAATCGAACACTGGTTTTGTACTTGTTAAGTCCCGGCTCCAGCTTCCTCTAAACAGAACTAAACAGAAGGAGAATACACATACTTTTATTTTAGTATGGCAATGCTCTAGCCTCCAAAACTTGAGCACTAGCACTAAGATCACATTATATGACCTGTATTAATTCATTCGACCCTCCAATGACTTTTCGATATGCAAGATACAATCTACATATATTCCTTATATTAAGGCTTCCCTCAAGGCAGATGGCACTTCTTTGCTAACCTAGAAAATCCAGTTCTTTTTTTTCTGAGGCAGGGTTTCTCTGTGTTATCTGTCTGTCCTGGTGGTACTCACTCTGTAGACCAGGCTAGCCTCAAACTCACAGAGATCCACCCTCCTCTGCCTCCCAAGAGCAGGGATAAAAGGTGTGTGCCATTCTGCCAAGTAGAAAACCCAGTTCTAACCCTTGTATTTTACTGTGTATCTCAATACTTGCAATACCCACGAGGCCTGGTGGTAGCAAGCTTACTCTCTGGTACCAAATAGTCCTACATTTTTCTCAGAAGACTTTTAGCAGGGTTTATATTTAGGAATACTTTTTTTTTTTTTTTTTTGAAGCAGTGAACCCAGGCAATGATCTTTATTTCTTTCCATTTTTTTTTAATTAATTAAATTTTTGGTTGTGAGCCTAGCCTTTAACGGCTGAGCCACCTCTCCATCACGGATCTCTATGAGTTCAAGGCCAGCCTGGGCTACGGAGTGAGTTCCAGGAAAGGCACAAAGCTACACAGAGAAACCCTGTCTCGAAAAAAACCAAAAAAAAAAAAAAACAAAAAACAAAAAATTAAATGTTTTCATTTATTTTATGTCCCGAAAGCCGTTTTCCCTCCCCGCTACTCCCACCTCCCTTTTGCACTCCCCAAATGCACCCCTCCTTCACCTCTGTTCAGAAAGAGAAGGACAGGCCTCCCACGGGTGTCAACAAAGCATGGCATATCAACTTGAGGTAGAGCTAAGCTCCTCTCCTTGGGCTAAGGCTGGGCAAGGCAACCCAGCAGTTCTTCATTTCTTCATATATAGCTTGGTGTGTACTCCTTATTTCAGCACGTGGATAGAAAGGTGATGTGGAACAGAACCAAAAGAGCATAAACTAGTCTAAAAATACACAGCAGTGTCTTCTGCATCTCAGTGCCGTCCTGGTCTAAACACACTGAGATGCTATATAAAATGATAACTAGTGCAATAGTAAAGGGTTAATCTTAAAACACACGTGGAAATTGCAGTTGTGAGAAACAGAGCAGAAGACTGAGTGGGGCTAACTGACTCAGGTTATTTTATCAGCTAGAATGGTTACAACAGAACACACTAACCAGAGAGAAAATTACTAATGTCTACAAACCCAGGCCATGTTTGGAAGGACCTTCACGAAGCCCAACTCAGGAGGAATCCTGTCCATGGAACCAGGATCAAAACCGGCTCACTTGCCAGAAATCCACAGGCACAGTATCAACTCAATCAGGATGTGCCATGCACAGGGCCTGAACTTGAACCACCTTCATAGTTTGGAATTCCTCCCAACAGAGTGAGAAAAACTGGAAAAACACAACTATTTCCAAACTGGGGACATTTTTGGACATGGAAGGCACAAATATGAAGCCTCTTTGTAAGGTCATTTTTACAATGGAAAAAACAGAAGGAATCCTTACTGAAGATGCATGCCAGTGAAAAGTCAATCACTATAGAAAGAATTACAAAGGGGTCAGCTGGTGAGGCCAGCAGAGAGGAATTTGCACCCTCAGGGACAAGGAAATTTTGGACAAGCAGAGCAAGACCTTGTGGGGAAAGGCGGTGAGGCATTCAGGGAAGGAGAGCCATGTGCCACATGACAGCACTCTGGTCAAGTGGACAGAGTCAGCACAGCCTACCGCCATCGCCTCTCACTGCAAACTAAACTCCTTTCCCTTCATTTCTCAAAACTGTCACTCAGAAAGCAGTCAGTTTAATGAAACCTAGGAAACGTCTACAGAACAAGGTATCTTCATTTATGTCAATCCTCACAACCACTCTTGGCAAACAAAACCGTAAAAGTGAAATTTTGGTTGATGTACCATGGCACAAACTTTACAACGGTTTCTCAACTAGTTTTTACCATTGCAGATTACAGGATAATATAAAAATCAACAAGACTGTCATATGGGCAATATTATTTTTAAGCTGTGTAAAAGTTAAGTAAAATTTGCATTGAAGCAACATATGTAAAACCTGAGTTATAAATTGTAAATATATGTTACACTGTCAAGTTTCATCAGATTAGAAATGTAAAATGGAAATTTTGTTTTCTTCAATTCTGGATAAAAAGAATCTTTAGTTAATTTTTGTAAAACAAAGCTAAAATTGATATGGAATACTGGAATACTACAAAAAAAGTGATTATAAAGTATACCTTTAGGGAGAAATTTTCAAGTTCATACAAAAAGCTATTCTAAAGACTCTCATAGCATATAAAAATGTGACTTTGCAGTTAATAAGCCAAAATTAGCAATGGAGTGGCCGTCATTTTATTGTTGCTTAATCCAGTTTCTTATCAACAGTGATTACGAGGTGAGAAACTGTGGGGTTCTCCACAAATGGCCAGCACAGGAACAATTCTCATAAGGCAAGAAGGAAATCAGACTCAACATAACTTACTGCTTCAAGCTTCTACAGTCTGACACCAGGCAGTTTATTTTAGACATATTTAAGTACAATACAGTTTTGGGAAAAGGTTTCCTGGTAACAATTATCCCAATCCCATGTGCACAATAAAGCTTACGGCATGACTACATCAAAACTCTCCACAAAGTACATGCAACCTCTACCATGAAGGTGAGTTCTATAGCTGAAGAGCCTAGGATCTGGTGTGGTCTTGGTCATACATAGAGGTCACCAGGCTGTAAAGTACATGTGATGTCTCCCCTAAAGATGAGTTCTACTGACTGAGAAACAAAGCTAAAGCTAAAGGTCTAGGGAGGAAGGGTCTGGGGTAAACGATAGTCTGGGGAATTCAGGTGTGGCCTGGTTCTACAGACAGCACAGATCACCAGGCGATTAACTACATCTACTCCCAGCCTTGTGTTGAAGAGACAAGCCTTCATGCTTAACATTCCTGGTTTCCCTAGAGCTTACCCTCTACAAGAGACTCCCCAGGACACAGCAAATGTCCCACAAGTACAATCAAGAAACACAAAGCAACTGCCATTTTAAGTTGTATCTTGAGATTCTCATATCCCTTGGGAAACAACCTGTGTTACACAACATGGTTTTAATATAATGCAACTTTATTTTCTATCACATCTTCCACATTATAAAGTGCTTAACCAAGTTAAATAATACAATTACATAGAAAACATTAACAGTGGAAAAAGAGAAATTAAGAGGTATAGGCTGTGAATATTCGATCTGCCCCCTGAAATCCCACCCTCTGGTGCTGCCCTGTGTCCTGACATAAAAGCCTCATTCTAAGGAAAAACTCCTCCCCTTCTTCTCTCTCTCCTGCTTTTCCTCCCATGAGGTGCACACCGACCTCTCTCTCTCTTCTCTCTCTTTTCTTTCTCTTCATCTCTTTATTATAATACTCTCCACATGTATGTATCCTTGGGTCCCCCACCCAATAATTCATAACATTGGCACCCAAAGTCGCCAGGCAATCCCACTGCTTTCTCCTGCCCGCTGGCAGTCTGAGGAGTTCTGGGATCCTGTACCACCCACCATTTTTCAGGCTGGAGCACCACCAGGACTCTTTACCCTACTGGATCAGTAAGATTCCTCCCTTCCCTTCTGGCCATTTTCCTACAAGTGAGAATTCATCTCGTTTCGTTTGCTGGTAGCACGTATCTCTTGGGTTCATAGCCCTTTGGCCCCCATCCCTATGCGACAGCATGTGGAGACAATCTGTGCCCCCTCAATTCCACGGCCCATAGCCTTTGTGATGATGGTCCACTGGCTATCTTGTGCTGTTATCATTGGCCCTCAATGACCCTCTAGGATGCCGGAGGTCAGTCCACTGGGCCTTATACCTCATTGTGGAAAAATGCGCCTATGGCCCCCTGCCTCCACCACTGCCACAAACCCATCACTTGGGTTTGTTCCCCTGCAGCTGCTGGCACGATGCCACAGCTGGGGGGGGGGGCTCTCTCCCACCTAGCTGCACTGCTACTTCTCTATATTTCTTTCACAAAGTCTATTCCCAATGTGCAAATGGAAATGCATGACTGATATGGCCATCTGTATTTCTTTCTGACTGACTTTTAAATGCTTCAATTTATCTGTTCCTTATCTGTTCCGTTTATTGGGGGGGGGGGGTTTAAAAAAAACCCATATGAACATGGGGTCAGGTGCCGTATCTGGTAGGAGTGATCATATGATCAGGTGGTGCCATCTTAAATAAGGGCAACCACATGGGCTAGCCACCATCTTGGCTAAGGTCAAAACAGGCAGGTCATATGACCTCATTGCCATCTTAACTAAGGGCAACATGGGCGGGGCACCTGTCACTCAGGCTGATGGTATAGGGGGAGGTTAGGGAATCACCTCTCACCATGAATTGTTTCACCATTGTTTTAAGGTCCAAGGAAAAGTCCTCTGGCCTTGGCCTAGCGTTCCCCAGGGGCCTCTCTCAGACATCAGCCATCATGGCGGGGAGGAAGTCCAGTCAAGGCCTGCCATTCGTTCCTCTAGTGTGAAAGGGGCCTAGAGGCATATGTGCTCCCCTCCAAGGAATCAGAGGAACCACATGCAGGCAGTATCATTATATTAAGATTTTAAATTTCATATTTTAACATTAATACAATTCTGATACACTTTGGGCCACAAACTCAGGATTTTAAATTTTTCTTGGCTACTCATTACCTGCTTTTCATGATTTGGATTTCAGTACTTATTGATAATACTAATTTATCTAAAACTTTTATTTTTTCCTTCACTTGTCTATTCCTAAGGATGGTTTTTTTGTTTTGTTTTGTTTTGTTTTGTTTTGTTTTGTTTTTCTCTCTCTCCTGGTCTTGCGACTCCTGCTCTTCTCAATTACTAAGACCATGGGCCAAAAGGCTCCAAATAAATTCATAAATTTAAACTCCATCTTAGTCTATATTTCAGCAGGCTGGCAGAAACATCAGAGCAGCAGTGTGGACCACAACCTGCAGCACTTTCACTGCTCTACGGATGTCAGCAGAGATTCTTGTCTATGTGATGTGGACCAGCCCAGCCAAACATAATTGTTCCCTGCCTCTGCAGCCAGGTCTGATGACCACATGCCTGGGTTCCCTCCTCACCTTTAACTAGCCAGAGTCCTGACCATCTGCGCCCTATTTCAGCTTGAAGCAGCTATGGAGAATACATCGTCCTGTGTCCCCTGTTCCAAGGATAGGCTGGAGGGCTAGGTTAGGAATGGAAACCCTGGCATAGAGTCCACCAAGAGGGTCCTTTTCCTTTTCTCAGAGTTGGGCTGCACCCTGACTCACAAGCCCCTTTCTCCTGTTCTCATTTAGCCTTGGGATCATTCCCCTGTCACTCTTCTTTGCCTTCTTAGGAGACAGCTTAAGAAATAATTATTTCTATATAAGTCTTTCAGGATTGTAATCTGGCTGTACTCAAAGATCAAAAATACAGATACAGGGCCTTAAAAATGGTAATAGATTCAGATGTCACTGCCAACAGCTTAAAGAATGTCTCTCCTTACTCAGAGGTCTATTTGGGCTTAAGAATGTGAACCTCCCTGTCCTTGCTAATGTCATTACGCTGTAACTAACTGGGAAACCTGTATATTCAGATTTAAGTCATATATATGCTCTCAAAGTTATAAATACATCTAACAGATTTTCCCCCAGTCCTCAAACATATGTAGAGATCTGCAAATATGGCATTTAATATAAAAGCTTTTAATGATAGAGAGATATGTCAGCTCCTGGCAGCATCCTATATCTCCTCCAAGAAGATAGATGGCCACAGAAGAACTTCCACCCAGAAGCTTATGGCAAGGCTGGCCATGCAGTAAGAAGCTGAGATCCTGTCCAGACTGTGAATAAGTGGAACAATGGAGGACCGATTGCCCCATGCTACAAAGTCAAGGTGGGTCAGTCTCCCCAAATTTCTACTCCACAGAAAAAAATCTGTCAGATCTTGTAGGCCTAGCAGTTGAACAAGTGCTGCCTTTGGGGCTTCTGTCCCCCAACACCCACAGAGAGACTTGGGACTGCTGCCTAGGTAGCTGAATTTTTTTTTAATTTTAAAATTAAAATTAATTCTTAAATTTTATCCTTCTCAGATCTGACAATGTTTGATGACTAGGGTATCAGTTTAAGAGCCCCAATCCTAAGATTTTATATATATACACACACACACACTCCAATTACAGACATGTATGCCTCATTCACAGACTTCATGGTACAGGATAGACCAGTTTCAGATATAACTCCAGAGGTTCACAGTTTTAATACTGATAAATGCAGCTTTGATAAACTGATAGAACACTGACTACAAAGAGTTCTTAAGAGTCCTTAAATGAATTTTTAGCCCTTTTGCCATGATGTAAATCCATTCCAGCTGTCTTACAGACACCTCCTAGGAAAAGTTTTGCTACTGCATCAGGAAATCTGGTCTGATGAAAACTAACAATCTCCAGAGCCCATTTCTGACCCCATCTATTTTTTGAGCACATTTTGCAAATTCATTGTTCCTGCCTGACTTCCAGAGAAACAGCAGATGCCATGGCTTCTATACTTCTGATTTGGCATGCCATTTCCTCCCAAGCTTCTGAAACACCACTGCTATAACCTGCCTCCTCAGCTCCCTCAAGGAATATTCCTGAGATCTTCTGCCGTGCGTGACTCCAGGTTCCCCCCTCCCTATTTCACCCCTTGTCAGCCTGAAGTAGCCTCGAGAATTCAGTGCCCCTGTTCCCCCACTTGCTCCCATAACTCACCTCTTTTTATAATAATCAAAATGGAGGAATGTTAATATTCTGATCTGCCCCTTGAAATCCCACCCCTTGGCTCCATCCTGCATCCTGACGTAAAAGCCTCATTCTAAGGAAAAACTCCTCCCCTTCCTCTCTCTCTCCCACAAGGTGCACGCGTTTTCTCTCTCTCTCTCTCTCATCTTTCTTTTTCCCATCTTTCTCTTTATCTCTCTACTATAATAAACTCTCCATCTGGGTTGTGAATTACTGGCTGCCACCGCTGCTGCTGCATCTGCCCAGCCCACCACTGCATCTGCCCAACATGTTTCCCTGCACCCATGGGAATACCCTCAGCACGGGCCCCCCCCCACAATGCCATGCAATAATTCATAACATAGGCAAGGGAGGACACATGTTTCCTAGTGAGACCTGAAGTGAGATGAAGTTGATGAAGCAGAGGGAAGCAGGATGGCAGGAGCCACTAGAAGCTGGATCAGACAGTCATGCTCTGGCACAGGAGAGAGAAAGAAGGGACTTTACAGAAATAAACAAACAGTGGCGGCCCAATGATCCACGCCAGAATAATGCAGGAACCTGGAAAACAAGTTTAAAACTCAAAAGTGGATTCTCAACTTACAAGAAAGTGAAAAGATCCGGGAAAAGAGAGGATGCAGGCAGTAAATCATAGGCAGGTCACAAAAATACTTAAACGCCACCCAGAGATGTGCCCGTAAGTGACAGGAGAAGGGACGGAGAGGAGCCCGAAGCACAGTACCACAGTGGCAGCATGAAGGAAAGGTGCCTATCATTCTGAATCCGACTGAAACTCGTCAAGAAATGCTACTCAAGGAAAGAACTTTGGGGTTCAACCTGGAAATCCACATGCAGATGGAAGGTCACGAGAGTGGAATTATACTTAAGTGTGGCTCACACAGCACTCAACTAGTTGTATTTGAATCAGTTCCAACACGTACGATTGTCCCCTCTAGACATGTACAATAACACACATCCTTATATCCTCTCTGCTTTTCTAGGAACTTCTTTTCAGTCTCCCCCCAGGTGCTCTTCAGCCTTCTCAACTGTACAGAAAGGGGAAATGTTCAAGGAAAGGTTTAGGATATGACAAGTACCACCAAGTTCAACTCCCTTGGCATCTGTCTTCCCTGACCCTTCTCTTCCCCTGGCCCCCACTCTTCCTGTCTTCCCCGTCCGTCCTTTTTTCTACAGGCCCCTACTCTTTCTGAAGACCCATCCCCTTCTCTTCCACAGGCCCCTCATTCTTCCTGCAGACCCATGATCCTGCCCACAACTGCACTGAGTATCCATGCCTGGTATCTTCAAGTCTTCAGCTGAGGTGAGGCTGACATGCCTCCCACCTCTCACGCAAGGTCAGGTTGAAAAATGTACGTACCATTCATGTTTCCTTCACCTTCTCTTAGCCCTGTTTCTCATCTGCAAAGATGTTTCTTTCCCAACAGATTATAAGTTCCTCAAATTCAGAGAATGTATCCTACTTTTAACCACGCCTGATCTAGAATATGCCAATATGAGCTCAATAAACATTTCCTGTTTTACATAGATTTACCACAAGAAGAAGAATAAACAACTTTAAAATAAACAAAAAAACAAAATTGGTGATTCTTCAAGACAAGGCTCATATGAAAAAAATTTCCCTATCTTGACATGAAGAAAAAAGAGGAAAATGGATAATAAAAACTGAAACACAATAGGAAAGAATCAAATGCATGAACTTCCCTGAAGCCATCTGAGAAGGAATAGTATACATATTGAAATTTTACTGTTCAAAGAGAATGTAAAAAATCGGCAACTTCTGTTAGTACAAAAGCAGCCCCTGAATACATAAAAGAGACTTGACTCGAGCCACAAAGGAACTCTGATTGAAATTAAAGAAAGATTCATGAAAGAGATGATTGGAGAAAAAGAAAGAGAAAAAGAAAAAGAATGCTATTTTCTCAAATATGAGAGATTTAGCACTCCAAATCTGTGATAAGGCCTTGAGATAGTTATGGAGAACTAGAAAAAAATACAATAAAAAAGTTCTCAAAAAAAAAAAAAAAAAAGAAAGAAAGAAAGAAAGAGAGTGAGCAATAACCTAGGAGCAATAGCCTAAGATGAGAGAGAGGCAAGACCAGAGGGGAAAGAGTAAAAGGCAAGGTTAATGCTGTTCTGGAGTTAGATTTGCTATTCAGTAGCAAAGCTCAAGAGTTAGCCTCTCTTTTCTTTCATCACAATTATTTACATTCCAATCCTACATGTTTAAAACATATGGAAAAAACAGCACAGTAAAAAGATATGAAGATGGCCTCTTAAACCTTTCAGTGCCTCTCTTCCTCTAAGTAAAGGCTCCAATTAAGCATTTTATTAAGTGTTTGTTAGCTTGTTTATTTGTACAGGGAATTGGGGGAGAGATGGCCCAGCCATTAGGAGTGCATACCACTCTTGTACTGGACTGGAGTTAAGTTCCCAGCACCCATCTCAGGTGGCTCACAACCACCTGTAACTTCAGCTCCAGGGAATCCAACACCCTCTTGTGACCCCCAAGAATACTGCACTTGTGTACACAAATCCACATACTGAAAACACACACGGACATAATTTAAAATAGAATTTTTTTAAATGTCTTAAAAACAAAAAGATTATCTTAAAAAATTCCACCAGGGCCTGCTATGATTTGGCCCAGTGTCCCCTGCTCCTGCCACAACAAGGCTGATGTGTTGAAGGCTTAGCTGTTGGCCTCTAAGTACCATAGAAGATATTCAATCCTTTAAGAGGTGAGGTAAATTGAAAAGTGGTCCTCAGAGGCAAGGCCTTGAAGAGAACATAGGGACCTAGACCCTTCTAAGCTTCCCAGCTTTCATGAGATCAACAGGCCGCCTCTACCACATGCTCTGCCGTGATGGTCTATGCCACCACCGGCCTAGAGTAACAGGGACAAGTGACCATGACTAGAACCTCTAAAGTCCTGATTCGGAATAAATCCTCCCTCTTCTTAAATTGATTATTTCAGGTATTTTGTTACAGTGACAAAAAAACTGACAATCACAAAGCTCCAATATAGAACACACAAGAGGAGTTCTTTAAATGGGCTGATGGAGAAAAACAACTCCTGGCCAGTTTGGAAGCCTCTAGAAAATCCAGGCAAATGAAGTAAGGGGAAAAGGCAGGAAATCTACATGATGTGAAACTTAAGAGGAGGTGGGGGGACTCTCTTCCAGTTTTCAAAGTATCCCTAAAAACAGTAAGGAGGTGATACAAAGAGTCTGGACTCCAGTGGGCTCTTCAGAACCCTGCTGTCTACAAGCCATGCCTCATGAGAAAGTGAAGCATGAGCTTGGACTCACACTCAACTAAAATGAAGGATTAATAACGGTTAGTTCTCCAGAATCTGCTATCATTCTCTGATTTTCCAGGCTTCTTTAACGAACAAATCTAAACTTCTAAAACATCTCACATCACACACTTGTTTAGTTTAGTTAAATGAAGAGAAAACAAGATTTTTAAAAAAAAGCAGATCTGGAGGATGAGTTGAGTGATGCTTTTCTGAGGAATGGATGTGGAAAGCCTCTTCCTGCCTGCCACGCTGTCTGGCACAGTGAAGGTGTTTGTAGCCACAGGCTACGACACAAAGTATCTTACAGTATCTTACTAACATACAGTATCTGCATTTGACCTTCTTCTTCATTGTCTCATCATGGATAAAAAAGAGTAAGTAGTTCTATAAGCAAGAGACATCAAGACTATGATTGGAAAAAGTACAGAGACAACTAGCCAAACTAGTGGAAACACATGAACTATGGACCAATAGCCGAGGAGCCCCCATGGTACTAGACTAGGCCCTCTGGATAAGTGAGACAGTTGTTAAGCTTGAACTGTTTAGGGGGCCCCCAGGCAGTGGGATCAGGAACTGTCCCTAGTCCATGAGCCGGCTTTTTGGAGCCTAGTGCCTATGGTGAGACACTTTGAGCAGCCTTGATGCAGGGAAGAGGGGCTTGGACCTACCTCAAGTCACCTACACTGACTCCCCATGGGAGACCTTGCTTGGAGGGGGTGGGAATGAGGAGTGGGTTGGGGAGGAAGGCTGGGGGGTGGGAGGAAGAAGGACAGGGGAATCTGTGGTTGGATTGTAAAATAAATAGAAAATCTCTTAATAAAAAAAAAGGAAAAAAAGAGTAAGTAGGAAAGACTGAGGATTTAGAAGAACTCTGAATTTTTAACACACACACACACACACACACACACACACACACACACACACTTAATTAAAATAGTAAACACTAGGCATGTGAGGTTGAAAAAAAACAAAAATAAACAAAAAACCCAGCATCCCCAATTGTTAACACCATACTAAGTCTATGAATTTAGTTTAACCGAATATTAGCTATCGATTTTTGTATTGCAAAATGGAGTATATTTACTTCATTAACAAAAAGAAAGAAAGGAAGGGCTGGAGAGATGGCTCAGAAGGTAAGAGCACCAAATGCTCTTCCAGGGACCTGGGTTCAATTCCTAGCACCGACATGGCAGCTCACAACTGTCTGTAACTCAAGTTCCAAGGGATCTGGCACCCTCACACAGACATACATATGGGCAAAACACAAAAATAACAATAAATAACTTTTTTAAAAAAAGGAATATTTACAGATATACTGCCTAGCAAAAAAATTCAAGTTCAATATCATAGGTCTCTACTAACTAAAATGACACAACTCTTTTAAATTAACTTTGAGTCATAATTTGTATTCCAAGAAATATATAATTCCAAGAAAATAGACAAGAAATCATATTAAAGTGCAATATGAGTTGAGAAAAATACAAGCAAGATATTTATTTATATAGCAAGAGCTCTCACTCAGAAACAATTAAAGGGAGCAATAAGGATTGACGAGATGGCTCAGTGGTTAAGAGGCTTAGCGCTCTTCCAAAGGATCTGGGTTCAGTTCCCAGCACCCACACAAGGCAGCTCTCAATGGCCTGTAACTCTGGTTCCAAAGGAAGAATATGACATCCTCTTCTTGCTTCTGCAAGCACTCACACACAGGTAGCATACACAGAGCAACACACATACACATAAATAAAAATGAAAATGAAAGGAAACAAGACTGAGAAAAATATATATGGTTTGTCAAGTCTTAATGGCCCAATATATAAAGAGGTATAACATGTCAATAAAAGAGGAGCACTTTAGCATAAAATCAACAGAGTATGGTACATTACAAAAATTTAAATGACCAGTAAACAAATACAGATATTCAACTTCATCAATAAGCAAAGAAATGCAGTATTAGAACAATAATAAGATAGCATTTTTCATCCCCAAACTAGCAAATACAAAAAGTGACCATATTATCTCAGCAGTAACTGTTCAGGTATAGAAGTTTCTGCGTGTCTCAAACACAACTGCACTGGTTTTTATAGCCAGCAGCCTTGACAGATGAAGAAGTCTCCCTAGGAAGTAACAGCATACAGGTTTGTTAACTATCTAGGAAAATTACCATCATGTCTCCGTCTTCAGGCCGGTTTACTTGCAGCTCACTATGAAAGGCTCAGGATTCCTCCCTTTTAACCCAGTTGACAACAGGTACTAGTGTCATACAGCCCTTGTCACATCACCCTGTGGACAGTGCTTTGTCGCTGATCCAGGAGCCCCACGCCTTCCAAAATCATCCACAGACACCTGACTTCCGAGTAGGACATAACCACAAACTTGTAACCCATCTCAGCCATGATATGACAAAGGCAGCATTATAAACTGTAGACATTTGGTCTTAGTAACCTTTTTTAAAATTGATTTTTTAGATTTATAGATCTTATTTATGTGCATGAGTATTTTGGCTGTATGTATGCATGTATACCATGCACGTGTCTGGTGACTGCTGAGGTAGAAGAAGGCATCGTATCTCCTGGAACTGGAGTTGCAGGTGGGTGTAGGTGCTGGGAACCAAATCCCAGCTCTCCTGCAAAAGCAACACACACTCTTAACCACAGACCCACCTCCCTAGTCTCCTTATCAACAATCTGTATAAAGAGCACCATGGCAAAATCTCTGCAATTTTAAAAGCTACAAATAGCCTTTCACCCAGCAATTTAATCATTTGCACCAAGAAAAAAAACAAATATGCAAATATATACAGTAATGTCCCTCAACCTCTAGGAGATGCTTTAAGATTCCACTGTGAACCAGGTGGGTAGCAGAGAATCCAATACATACAATACTTCCTATACATACATAATCATGTAAGGAAGCACTTACTGGCTAGCTTCTCTTTGACATACTTGAATTTTGAACATTAGTACTCTTGAGCCAAACTGGGCAACATGAAATAAAAAAGGGTTACTTGAACACAGCTGATCTGATAGTCAGGTGTGTCACTGAATACAGAACAGGCACATGGTGTGCAGATGGACTAGATACAGATATGGTTCACAGATCAGGAAGGCATACAGTTTCATCACACTACTCAGAATAGTGCATGATTTCAAACTGTTTACCCTTGGAATTTTCCACTTAATGTTTTCAAACTAAGACTAACTGTGAAACCAAGTAAGGACAAACAGGAAACAAGGAAGGGCTACTCACACATGGAAACGATCCTGTAATTTCACTTGTAACAGAAATAAACCTGTAGGATTCTAAATATCGAAAGAAGATTGAAAATGTTAGGTTGCTCCTACAATAATGAAACAAAAGGACTTTTAAAAGGTAAGAATACCAGCACTCAGGAGGCAGAGGCAGGCGAATCTCTGTAAGTTCAAGGCCAGCCTGGTCTACAGAGTGAGGTCCAGGACAGGCTCCAAAACTACACAGAGAAACCCTGTCTTGAAAAAAAAAACAAAACAAACAAACAAACAAAAAACAAAAAAAAGGTAAGATGTCTTACATATCTATATAAAGTCTCCCTCATCAGTGATTATTACTAACTAGAAACTGAAGAATGCTACACCACAAACTATATGAAACACACTTATACACGTATTTTTATGTCTGGAAAGAAAAATATACTAAGCAGTGTTTCTTATTTACATATCTACTATAGCAGCACAGGAAACTGATTCCATTTGGGATACCCTATTGGAATGATGGCACTCAAGGGGACATGTGAGAAGAGCATTGAGCTTGCAGAGCTGAAAGCAGGCACAGAACGTTGTATATTAGTACTCACAAAGATAGATGCCCAAGTCAACAGATGTGCAGATTGTGAATCAGCTTTTGTGTACAACTCTACAGGGTGAATTGAGTCAGCAACGGAGGGGTTATTTAATAATGGCCCTTAATTCAACTGACCAAGGGGAAGGCAAACTTAAAAAAAATTCTTCAAGTACTGGCAAGGCATTTTAGGGGAAGGAGCAAGGCATAAAGGAATTCAACTGGGTGTGGTGCTGCACACCTTTCGCCCCTGCACTCAGGAGCCAGAAGCAACCAGACCTGTATAGGAGAGCCAGCCAAGGCTACATAGTGAGCTCCATCTCAACAAACAAACAAACACAAAAGAAAGGAATCCAACTTGCTCCCAACTAAGTTCACTACAAAAGTATTCAGTAACGTTCACAACATGCCAGGCAAGGTTCAGATCACTAGACTTTAGAACACATTTTAAAGCTGGAGTAAAACGAGCAGCATGGCATGACCACAGGAAGTACGTCACTGCTAACAGCTCAGAAAGTCTCATGAATACACAGGAACAAGTGTTACCATATGCAAGGACTGGTCAGGAAGAAAAAACAAAACAAAACAGAATTCAACAAATGACGATGAAGTCATTGGCTAGTAATAACCAAAAAGGTACAGCATTTTTTATCTCACACCAAAACTGAGTAAGACTTCGAACTATGGGGGTGAGGGACTTTATACACAATTCATATGGTGAAAGACCAAAGAAGACTCCAAAGTTAGATCCGTGAAATGCAAATATTAACTCCACCAAAATTGAGAGGACTGGGCAATGAGACTGACATGCTAAAGAAAGACAGGGACGCTTCTGTTCAAGGACCGAATGCGGAAGCAAAACATCAGCTGTAAACAACACTGTAAAATAGCAGTGAGCAAGGAACACAACCAGCATCAGGGTGTAAGTACAAGAATTAACCATCTTATGCGCTCAACTCTCCAACTTTCAAATTAAAGATAGAAGAGGGGTTCAAAAGAGCCAAAACGTGGGTCAGAAGTTTCTAAAATTGGTGCTTAGGTGTGGAAATAATGCAATTCAATGCATAATAAGACTAATACTAACTAGTGGCTCTCAACGCCACTAGTTAGACTGCGCTCCCACACAATTTACTCCAGGATAAGGGGCTTTGAGGGGCGGGCCCTCTACTCAATGCCGTGTAGGAAAACAGCATGCAATATAAGCAATGTGCCTGTCTTCTGATCTTAGACCTGGGAGTGTCCTTCCGATCTTAGACCTGGGAGTGTCGCGGGAAGCAGAGGGAGCAGGTGGCTCCCAACAGAGCAGACTAGTGAGCCACAGCCTGCCACAAGCATGTGACCCCAGGCTTCACCCACCTAACTTCCTAATCCTCTGCAGATTACAGGTAAAACGGCTTCCCCAAAGCTCTGAGGCTAAAGGCACTTGGAAAACCCAGGGAAATGCAGAACCAGCCCCAGGGCCAAATGCAGTGGCAAGTGGCTGGGCCCACCCCTGACGGTGGCAAGAAGGCTGCAGCCTGGCATCTCGCGGCATGGGCACAGAAACCATCCTGCGAGGGAGGGAAAGTCAGGACAGCAGGGACCGCAGGCCCGAGTCGGCAGCTCGCGGTGCGCGCGCCAGGCCCAGGAGAGCCGCGGGAAGAGGCGGCAAGCACTCCCGTCCCGTCCCAGCCAGCGCAGCCGTGCAGCACCCGCGGACGCGCGTGGGCCCAGGGCCTCCGCCTCGCGCGCCCCCGGGGTGGCGCGCGCCCGGCCCCGCCCACGGCCGCGGAGACGTCAAGACCTTGAGGAGGGAGGAAGGAAGAAAGGGCCGTACCCTGCAGGGTCCGGGACGGGCGCGCGCAGGGCTTCGCCCCAAGCCGGCGGCGTGGGCAGCCGGAGGCCGCTCCCAGGATCCCGCGCTGCTGCCGCCGCCGCCGCGAGCCCGGCCCAGCGCGACCCGGAAGGAAGACCGAGGCCGCGGGACGGGGCGGGGCCGAGCCTTGCGGAGGGGCGGGGCCTGGTGAAGGGCGGGGCCTTCTGCTAGGTCCCGGGTGGCAGCTACTGAAAGGCTCTGATGGCCTGAGCTGCTTAGCAAAGCCAAGGTGGTGGTCTCTAAAGGGCCTGTTTGCTCCGTGGTTAGCGGCAGTGGCAGAACCTTCACAGTACTCGTCCCTCCAAGGACAGCCCTCCATGTATAGTGTAGTTCTTCTGGGGCTTCTTCGGAGTTGATGACTCAACTCTGGTATTATGCAAAGGGCACTTCTGCACAGGAGCAGTGGAATGAGTGCTTTAAGTGCTCTGCAGACACAATCCACCAATTGATTAACAAACTCTTCGGCCCCAGAAACAAATCTTCCGTGCAGGCTCACAGTCACCCTAACATCCACAAGCCAATGACTGCTACCTCTGATGAAGATGCCGTTAAGGGTCTTCCTTAGTCGTTTCATTTCTTTTCAGATGAGCTTTTCAATTAGTTGGCGTGGTATTTGTCTTTCCACAAGGTTTCCATTACTGAAAAACTTTTTTAAAGATTGATTTTAATTGTTTTATTAGCGTGTGCGTGCGTGTATGTTTAAAAGATTTATTTTAATTTTTTTATTAGCGTGTGCGTGCGTGTATGTGTGTCCTTGGGCACTCAAGTACCAATGGAGGCCAGAAGAGGACAGGTACCCTGAGCTGAAATGACACGCAGTTGTGAGCTGCTGCCAGATGTGGGTGCTCGGAACCGAACAGGTTCTCTGAAAAGAGCCATCTCCTGAGCCCCATTAGTGGGAAACTTTCAATAATATGCTCATCCTTTCCAAATTTCTCTTGAGGAAGCAAAATAGAAAGGATGCTTGTTAATTTTATGCCCATAGTATATTACTTATTTGTCTAGTCCCGTGACAAAGCATCATGACCAAAGCAATTCATGAAAGGAAGGGTTATTCGGGGCTTGGAGTTTCAGAGAGTTAAGAATCCAACACAATCGCAGGCAGGGAACTTTGGAGCAGGCACCAGGCACGGTGGCGTGAACAACTGAGAACTCACATCTCCAACTGCGGTCATGAAGTAGGAAGAACAAACTGGAAGTGTCGTGAGTCTCTGAACTCTCAAGGCCAGGTCCCAGTGACTTACTTCCTCTAGCAAAGCTGTACCTCCTAAACCTCCCCAAAAAGAGCAACTAGGAACCAGGTATCCAAATGCTCCGGAATACAGGAGGTATCTCATTCAAACCAGGACATGAAGTGAAACCATTTATAGCATACAGTGTAAACGATACAAAAGTGAGATTTTTATCAAGGAACTCAAACTAAATTTCTATGTTCCACACTTACCTGCGGGATTTAGTACTTGGTGAACTGCTTCCTAAGAAGAGAGTACTGGAGTCAAGAGTCGTGGAATACGCCTTCAATCCCAACTATTGGGAGTCAGAAACAGGCAGATCTCAGTGAGTTCCAGGCCACAGCAGGAAGGGCTTTTCATCTTGTTAGCATTAAGATGGGACCAAACAGTCAACTTTTCTGTACCTCTCAATCTACTCACCACAAGGCTTTTGTAAATCTGAATTTATTATAAAATAAAACTTGGGTTAAAATTACGTTCATGTATTAAAAAGAAAAACTAAAAATAAAAACCTGCTCCTTTTGTAGATCCTGATAAGACCTCAATTAATGCCTATTAAAAACTCAAACCCTATTTAAACTACTGAAGTTTCTCATTCTAAAGTGAAGTATGATTTCTAATTGAAAGATAAAATACTATGGTGGTTTGAAAGAAAATGGCCCCCAAAAGGAGTAACACTATTAGGAGGTGTGGCTTTGTTGGAGTAGGTGTGGCCTCGTTGGTGGAAGTGTGTCCCTGTGGGGATGGGTTTTGATGCCTCCTATGCTTAAGTTACTTCCAGTGTCAGAGACTATTTCCAGTTGCCTGCAAGTTTAAGACTCTTAGCTACTTCTCTAGCACCATGTCTGCCTGCACGCTGCCATGCACCCCACCATGATGATAATGGACTGAACCTCTGAAACTGTAAGTGAGCCACCCCAGTTAAATGTTTTCCTTTATAAGAGTTGCCATGATCATGGTGTCTCTTCATGGCAATAGAAGCCCTAACTAAGACAGATACATCCAGAAAAGGGAACAAAGGCAGGATGTAGTGGCTGTGTGCCTGTAATCCCAGCACTTGGGAGGCAGAGGTAGAAGGATCCTGAGTTCAAGGTAAGTCTCAACTATATAGCAAATTCAATGCCTTCCTGGGATAAGTGAGTGAGACCCTGTCTTCAAAGAAGGGAAAGAGAGAGAGGAAAGAGAAAATGAAAAAGAAAGTGTGTGGAAGGAATCTGGTGGAAGATCCACCTCAACTCTCCTCCCCCATCTCTTTCCCTAAACCTGCCTTTTCAAAGCCCACCAAACATAGCTCCTCCCCCAGAGAGGCTCCAGACCACCCCCACACGGTATATAAGCTGCATCCCAGAAAACAGACACATGGTTCTTCCGGTCTCTCCTCCCGGCCCCAGAACCACCCATTAAACCTGGGCTTTTCCCAGTTCTGTCTGATTTGGTTTGCTGTGTCAGCACAGAAGCCTTCAGGGTGCAAAGACTTATCAGAAAGTGACACCAAAAGTGACTGCATAGATGGATAAAAATGGGAACACGTTCATTTAATTAGCACTCAGATCAAAACCAGATAATTACTAGCAAGAAGCCCCCCCCCAATGTCCTTCTGAGACTTCCCATTACCCCTCCTCCAAATTGCACTTTGTTTTGTTTTATTTTGTTTTGTTTTGGAGACAAGATTCTCTGTGTAACAGCCCTGGCTGTCCTGGAACTCACTCTGAAGACCAGACTGGCCTTGAACTCACCAAGATCCACCTGCCCCTACCTCCTGAGTGCTGGGATTAAATGCATGCACCACCACCACCAGGCTCTCCTGACTTTTTTTAAAAAGAGAGTTTTGCCTGAATGAATGTGTGCATCACATGCATTCCTGGTGCCAGTGGAAGTCGTTAGAGGTTGTCAGATTCTAGAACTGGAGTTACAGATGGTGATTAGCCGCCGTGTGTGCTAGAAACTGACCCTGGGTCCTCGGCAAGAGTAGCAAGTGCCCTTAATTGCTGAGCCATCTCTCCAGTCTTATCCTGACTTCTAACACAAGAGATTAATGTTGGTTGCCAACTTTTGACCTTGAGATAGATGGAATCATACACATTATCTGCTATGTTTGATCTGATTTCTTTCAGCATCAGGTTAGTGAGAACAGTCCACGTTGTTGAGTGTAGTGGTAGTTTCTTGAGTTACTCTTGTGTAAATAAACCACTGTTTACCTTCATGGACATTGAGCGATTTTACTTTTTATTATTACAAACTGCTGCTTTTAGCATTGTGTTTATGTATTCTGGGGCATGTCCTTCTATATACATCTTAATTCCTTCACTTTCTACTGTTTCAAAGATGTAGTTGATGCTATTGGGTACTTTCTTTTGGACTACGTGTAGGGGTCAGGGTGACAGGGATTGAAACCAGGGACTCCGAAGTTTTGTTTTCAATGTCCCTTAAAATACTACTTGCAAAGTAGACAGGTTCATATTTAAGGAGAAGAAACACTCAGAGCAAAGTTTCATCTCTGCAACTACGTGGAATTAGCCTTGCTCAGGCAAATCTCCCTTCCCAAGGGCCATCCTTTGTTTTCTGGGCACGGGCACAAGGGAGACCAAAGGAAAAGAGTGATGCCTATCAGTTAGTGGTGGCCTGATTTAGTGGGTGAACTGATGCCTAGTTATTAAATGGAATGCTTTTCAGAGCTGAAAAGCATCCCACGCTGTAACGGCACTATTAAAAATAAAGTCCCAACAAGGCTTAATTGTGCATAAAGTCACCAGCTCAGCAAGTTGGTCATGATCCATCTATGTTAGTTTCAAAAGTTGCAATGTTCTACTGCAGGGGGGAGGCGGGCACAGAAGCAGCAGGTTCAAAACTCCTCTTTGTCCTGACCTCTTGAAGTACCATCCTACCCACCACTATTCTCAAGCGGCTTTTCTTCATCTTAAAATGAAATGTCTATCAGTTAGATACCTTTGGGGATCATGAGGGTGCATGACCATAAAATCCTATATTGAGAAGGCAAAGATATCATTCGAAATGAAAATGTCTCCACAATGAGCTCCTCTTAGTTTTCTGTCGTTAGCTTCATGTAGTTGTTCTCTCTTACCAAGATTTCGTAGAAAATGCAACTCCAAGCATTTCCCCCCCTCTCTCTCATGTGTGTCTGTGTGCCCCTCTATGTGTCTGTGAGTGCCTGAATGTGCCTGCATGTGCCTATATATGCCTGTGTGTGCCTGCATGTGCCCATGTGTGCACCTGTGTGTGTCTGTGTGTGTGCCTGTATGTCTGTGTGTGCCTGTATGTCTGTGTGTGCCTGTGTATGTCTGTGTGTGCTTGTGTGTGCATGCATGTGCCTATATATGCCTGTGTGTGCCTGCATGTGCCCATGTGTGTGCCTGTGTGTGCCTGTGTGTGTTCCTGTATGTCTGTGTGTGCCTGTGTGTGCCTGCATGTGCCTGTGTGTGCCTGCATGTGCCTGTGTGTGTGTATGTGCCTCTGTGTGTGCCTGCGTGTGCCTGTGTGTGTGTGCCTGTGTGTGTGCCTATGTCTGTCTGTCTGTGTGTGTCTGTGTGTGCCTGCATGTGCCTGTGTGTGTGTGCCTGTGCCTGTGTGCCTGTGTTGCTGAGATTGAGCCATTGAACCCATGTCATCATACATGTTAGACAAGTCCTCTTAAAACTAAGATACCAAGTCTTCTTTTTACTTTTTATTTTGAGACAAGGTTTCCCTAAGTTTCCCAAACTACCCTTTAACTCACTCTGTACCCTAGTCAGGACTTGAATTTGCACCCTTCCTGCCTCGCCCTCACACTCCTGAGTAGTTTGGATTACAGGCCTGCACTACCTCCAAGTTTGACTCTGAAATCTCAAGTGAACTAATCTGTTGAAAAGCCGAATTCAGGCAGTAATGGTAGTTTATGATTTTCAATATGTTAATGGCCAAAGTGCATGAATCATAGCCACTGGGACTAATCTTTCAGTCTATGTTTTCAACATCATACTGCTGATAAAATTTTTTCATTCTAATATTTCGTGATGTTATCTAAAAATCGTCGTAGTAATTAATATGAAAATCAGAATTTTAAACAAGAAGAAAGCCATTAAGAAAAAGTCCCAAGCTCCTATAGTCCAAATCCCCTTTTTACAGGCCTGGAAGCAGACTCTGAAATTAGAAGAATTGCCCACATCATAGTGTCAGAACTAGAGCTATCAATGATACCTGGTTCTCCACCTCTAAATCAAAAGGGCTCTCTGAAAACGATAATGAATTACTTTACAATTCAATAACAACTAATCATGTTTCCATATTACCATAACCTTGAAGTTACTGTGTGCAATAGGGAGAAAAATGAAATGTGCTCAGGAGCAGGAAGACCTGTCTGTCCAGCATTGTCATGTTCAGGAACCTGTGATCCTAGATAAGTTATAACTTCCCCGAGCTTGTTGGCACTTCTGTGAAATGTGCCTAATTCACAGACACTAGAGAAATTTAAAAGAGATCATATACGTGAAAGCACCTTGTGAGTGATAAAGTAGAATGCAAATGGATGAATATTATTAATATTTATTAAAACATGTTGAAGATCAGTAATTGAGACTCTCCAATGCAAAATGTCACCGTAGAGCCTTCGAGATCATTCTAGTTTAACTTTTTAAATTGTTATCAGGCACGAGAAAAGCCTAAATCGACTCAGTGATTTATCCAGATTTAGAGTCGCAGCAGGTGCCTATAAGGCTGAGACCTAACTGCAGCCTCCTTGCACCTTCCAGTGAACAATTTCAAATATATTTAATATGTGAACTTAAACTCAAATCACTAATATGGGTTAAAACAACCTCATAAAGCTGTAAGCCAAATTGGCAGAGGCCTAAAAGAAATATGTTAAAATACATTAAAGAAATAAAAACTACTCTGATTGTACAGTTTTCATTTCTGCCTTTCATGAAACTTCCTCCATTTGTTTAAAAACTTGTCATTTATAACAGTTGTCAGTACTGGGGAATAATATAAGAGAAGTAGCGTGGAGATGGGAGATGAGACTTCCTAGATCTTTTTTTTTTTTTTTCCCAAGGTAACTTCACTTCTGTGGTTCCAGGAGGGGTAAAACCCAAAGCCAGGAGACTCACGGCAGATTCTCACCTCCCCAGGCTCCGTTGCTCCCTCCAACTTTCTCTTTTCTTTATGTGGTGTCACTTTGCAAAGAGTTGTGTCTGCTTTCAGTATGTCATTTATTCAGAATGACAAGGTACTCGGTAGAAAGACAAAGACTTTCCGCTCCTTTAAAGCAGCCATGATCGGTGGTCCATGCACACTTTCAGCTTAGACGCCGACCCAGATCAAGGTCTTCAGTTTCTCACCACTGTTATGTACCTCATTGGAAGATCCTTTTCATCACTGAGGCTCAAATCCAAGTTCTCACACATGACTGACAAGTTCTCTACCCAGACTATCAGTAGAAGATTTGAAGAGAGCAGATTATGCTGATAAACTTTCAATATTTACCTATTTGTACTCTGCACAATAATGAGTATCCCTTTCCTGTGTTAACACAACCTATACATTTAAATAAAAAATCTAAAGACCATGATTTTCTGGGTTGCCCATCTCCCTTGACATATGAGACATATATCCTGTTTTTGTTATCGAATCATAAATATGTCTTCATATTCTTAAAATAAATAATACAATTTATATTCTTAACACAAATGAATCAAAATTGGTTATGTGTAACTCAAAATTAATCTTTACAATAGTTGGTGAGCTATTATTATAGTTTCCTATAGTGGATATCTGTTTTACCTATGACGTTGAGGTACAATCCCTCGAGATACAGCAGGTAACTGTTCTACCTATAACCTTTAAGTACTTGCCCCTGGGGCATGACCTCAGGGCTACCCTTAAGACCTGAGATGCACATAAGCCACTCTCTTTTTCTCCCACGTGGGCTTGGATGGTGGGGACTGACTCAGGAGGCAGAACAGCGTGGGATGTACCTCAGCGTGGGATGTACCTCAGCCACTCAGGACCATCCAGAAGATTCTCCTATTCTGTTTTAGTGAATTTTCTTTCCTAATAAATTCCTTTTACCTATTAAGCAGACGCCAGTGGATTTCTGGAATTAGTTTCCCCTGAGCCCAGTACCTTTTGACAGTACAGTCTTTAACATAAATGCTTGACTTTGATGTCTCTCATGAATACTTTGTTAGAAGAAAATGATAATCTCACAAGAATCTCCTTCAAAAGTGCTTCTTTAGGGGCTGGAGATGGCTCAGTGCCTAAGAGCACTTATTGCTCTTACAGAGGATCTGAGTTCAGCACCCACATGACAGCTCACAACCATCTATAACTCCAGTTCCAGTGGATCTGACACCCTCTTCTGACCTCCATGGTCACCAAGAATGTATGTGGTGCACATATATCCATCCAAGCAAAACATTCATACACAAAAAAGATAAAGTATCTAGGAAACCTATATTAAGTACAGTTTTAAGTATCAATGTTTGTGGTACAATTGCTGAGCCGAGTTTCTTTTCTATCTGTTAGACATGGTCTTGCTGTTTGGCTCAGTCTGGTCTTGAACTCAAAGAGAATAAGTGATAAACTTTCAATATTTACCTGTTTATTTGTACCTCTGAACAATTATTAATATCCCTACCCTGTGGTAACACAATCTGTAGTAGTTTGAATGTAATTGGTCCCCATAAGCTCACAGACAGTAGCACTATTAGGAGGTGTGGCCTTGTTGGAGGAAGTGTGTCACTGTGGGGACAGGCTTTGAGGTCTCCTATGCGGAAGCTATGCCTAGTTCAGTTCACTTCCTGCTGCCTGTGGATCAAGTAGTAGAATCCTCAGCTCCTTCTCCAGCACCATATCTGCCTGCATGCCACCATGCCCTGCCATGATGATAATAGACTAAGCCTCTGAAACTATAAGCAAGCCCCAATTAAATGTTTTCCATTATAAGAGTTGCCATGCTCATGGTGCCTCTTCACAGCAAGAGAAACCCTAACTAAGATACAACCTATACATTTAAGCAAAAACTCTGGTGACTTCACTTCTCTAGTTCTCGGATGGGTAGAACCCAAAGCCAGGAAACTCTAGCCAGAAACTCAGATATCCAGGCTACAGTCCTCACTCCAACATTCTCTTTTCTTTATGTGCTGGCACTTTTGAAAGAGTTGTAGCTGCATTAGTTAGTTGTGTCATCTAATGGAGTGCTCAGACATAATTGGACATCTACATAACCCTATCCCCCAAAGATTTAGGGACTGTTGTGAAGAGGTGTCAGAAAGCAGGGGTCAGAGGTCAGGGGGACTGCTGCAACTCAGTGTCCTCTGGGCATTACAGGGCCATTGCACCCAGGCACCCAGGAACCTACAGCAACTGTGGTTATATGCATAAGAGTTGCCTAAGATCAAAATGGTCAACATCCAGTGTTGAAGCGGAGGAGCACAGGAGGCCCACCCCCTAGCTGGGGGCTACTGCATTTGATGGCTACTGGACGAGGGAGAGGCACTCCTTAGGGGTGTAGCTCCTGGTAGGTTGACCACGCTCCAGTGGACGGCCCCACTCCTGAGCACATGTGGGGGGCAGCACTGAACGGACTCAGTGGATTAAAAAAGGAGGCATGAACTTGAGAGGAGGAAGTTGTGGAGGAATTAGAGAAGAGAAGTGCAGGGAGTAGGGTGGATAAAATCAAAATACATCACATACATCTACAGATTTCTTCAAGAACAAATAAAAAACATTATTTCAAAAATTCCTCACGCTTCAGCTTCACAGGTGCCGGGACTTACAGTTTATACCACCATGTCCAGCTTTATCCTCACACCCCAACTTCATAGGTGCCAGGACTTAACAGCCTGTGCTACCATGTCCAGCATGGAGTTTCTTTGTTAAGTGCTTTGGTACTTTTTTGGGGAAAAAAAAATCTCCATTTCAAAATCAAAAAAATGTCAAAAACTATTTTTAATAATTTAAATAAGCTTTCACTTTCCCTTCTGGCTAAAAATGGGCAGAAAATTATCAGAATTTTAAGGAAGAAGTATCCTTGCTTCTCTAATAAACATCAAAATATCACCAAGAATAAGCTTCCTTAAAACCCAGTATTCTCTTACTATTTCTTTCCTTGCTTATTATTTCAGTCTTAATGCTAAAAGACTTGGTTGCTCTAGAGTAGGAGGGTTTCTTTTTTTCCTCCAAATTAAATGACTCACAGAGGCCACTGAGCAAAAAAGGGCAAGGGGCCAGGATCTGCTACATGTAGGCTGCATTCCTCCTTCCGCCTGCTCGTGGCCTCCTGCCCACCCCAACCCCCAAAAGCTTGTAGCAGCCAAGACAGCACAGACAGCTTGGAGATTTTCCAGATAAAAATTAATGACGGCCAGTTGGGATCAGTCTGCTAGGGAACCCAGCACTCTATTTACTATGTACTAAGCACATTGCCATTCGTACAGTGTTGGGCTACTGCATAAGAGGAGAGATTGTGAGCTAATTTCATGTGTATGTACCCTCTCTCCCTAATGATGACTATTTTTCCAGAGCTTTTGGTGCAGATGAAAGAAAACCTCAAAGCAGCCACTGTCAAGTACCTTCCTGGAAGACCAACAAACATTTAAGGGTAGAGCTTCGAGCTACTTTCTTTGAAGTCAGGTCTTGATGATGGGAATTTTACTAGTTACTTCTCTTATTGCTGTGACTCAAAATGTGACTAGTAACTTAAAGGACTACAGTGTTTTAAATGTGAAATGGCCCCCAGAGTCTCCTGGACTTGACCACTTGATGACCAGTTGGCAGAGCTACTGGACATGACTATGAGACCATTAGCCAACAGAGCCTTGGCCCAGGAAGACCACATTATGGGAGGGCTTTGAAAGGTTCCCACCTCCCCTCACTTTCTGTTCCCTTTATTTATTTATTTATTTATTTTTTGGTTTTTTCAAGACAGGGTTTCTCTGTGTAGCTTTGCGCCTTTCCTGGAACTCACTTGGTAGCCCAGGCTGGCCTCGAACTCACAGAGATCCGCCTGGCTCTGCCTCCCGAGTCCTGGGATTAAAGGCGTGCGCCACCACCGCCCGGCCTCTGTTCCCTTTATTTACTTCCTGTGTAGACAAAAATGTCCTCAACCCATTTTCTGCTCCTGCTGCCATCTTTCCTTGCCTGTGGACTTCCCACCAGGACAGATGCCATCTCTCTGGAATCACAAGCCAAAAGCAGCTCTTCCCAAAGTTGCTTGTTGTCAGGGTGTTCTATTACAGCAATAGTAATTTAACCGATAAAAAGAAAACAGTTTGGTATTGGCCACCCTTGGAGGTAATACACAGTAAATCATGTTGGAGAAGGTATGTAGGCTGGAGTAGGAGGTCCTTGATTACATCGCACGTACAATCAGAAAGCAGGGTGCAGCTCTAAAGTTCAAGGTCCACTCCTGGTGACCCACTTCAAAGGTTCCACAGCCTTCCCAAACAACACCACCAACCAGAGACTTAGTGCTCAAGGCTATGGGAACATTTCACAATCAAACAAAGTTGTTTGGGGGAAATCACAATATCAATAGTCTACTCATTCACTAATAAAAACTTACATTCAAGCCAAGTTATGACACAACAACAAAAACCCACAGGCCAATAGCTCTGATGAGAATAGATGCAAAAGTCCTCAATAAAATACCTGCAAACTGAGTACAGTCATACATACAAATGATCACCTGCAACAATCAAGAGCTGGTTTTACTCAGGAGATGCAGTGATGATTCAATATGTAAGTCAATAAACGTAATAAATCATATAATGAGCTTAATTCATCTCAATAGATAACAGAAAAATCCAACATAGCTACATAATAAAGAGAGAGTAGGGAACATACCTCAACATAATAAAGGTTGTATATGACAAACCCATAGCCAGCATCATCTTAAATGGAGAAAAACTCAAAGCAATCCTATTAAAACCAGGAGCAAAACAGGTCTATCCACCTTCAACACTCCTTTCAATATAGTGCTGGAAGCACTAGCTGAAGCAATAAGGCAAGAGAAGGAAATTAAAGGGATACAAACAGGAAAAGAAAAAAGTCAAATTATCCCTATTTGCAGAAAATACTGTACTTAAGATACCACCCCCTCAATCCACCAAACGTGAGTGCTTTTAAATACAGATGTCTGATATTTGACAAAGATGTCAAGAACATACATCAGAGAAAAGAGAACATCTTTAGCAAATGGTGCTGGAAAAACTGGATGTTCGGATGTAGAAGAATAAAATTTGGCAGGGTGGTGGTGGCACATGCCTTTAATCTCAGCACTGGGGAAGCAGAGCCAGCTGAATCTCTGTGAGTTCAAGGCCAGCCTGGTCTACAGAGCGAGATCCAGGACAGGTACCAAAAATTGCACAAAGCAACCCTATCTTGGAAAAAAAAAGAATAAAATTTGAGCTGTATCTATCACTCTGCATAAACATTAACTACAAATGGATCAAACACATAAGCAAGAAACCTGAAACACTGGAACTTCTAGAACACACAGTCAGTAAGTATCCTACATGATAGAGGTGTAGGAAAGGGTTTTCTGAAAAGGACTCCAATTGTCCAAGAATTGAAAAATGGAATCTAAAAATAAACAGAAAAGCTTCTGTCCAGCTAAGGAAACATTCATTCAAGTGAAGAAGACATCCCCAGAATGATTGAGCATCTTTGCCAGCTGTACATCTAACAGAGGAATAATATCCAGAATGAATAGAGAACTTAAAATCAACAAAACAAACAATCCAAATTAAAAATGGGCCATAGGTCTGAAAGAGAGTTTTAAAAAAATACAGAAAGAAAGAAAGAGAAAATAAATAAATGGCTCAGATATACATCAAAGAATGTTCACCACCCTTAGCAATTAGAGAAATGGAAATAAAAACACCTTGAGGTTTCCTCTTACCCCATCAGAGTGACTAAGCTCAATAAAATGACAGACAACAAACGCTGGAGAGTGAGAAATCCTCATTCACTGTTGGTGGAATTGCAAACTGGTGCAGCCACTCTGGAAATTGGTGTAGAGAAAAGCTAAACGTAAGACTGGAGAGATACTCCAGCAGTTTTGAGCACTTGTTGCTCTTGCAGAGGACTTGGGTTCCATTCCCAGCACCTGCATAGTGGCTCACAACCATCCATAACTCCAATTCCAAGGAGATGATGCCCTTTGATGGCCTCCTCAGGTGCATACACACATGCAGAAAAAAAAAACATTTATACATATAAAATAAAATAAATAAATCTAAGATAATAATGATAATGATAAACTAAAAATAAATCCACCATATGGGCCAGCTGTATATGCTCAAAGGACTTGAAATTCTATTCCATAGATACTTGCCAAGCAATGCTCATTGCCTCTCTATTCACAATAGCTAGGAAATACCAACAGCCAACATGTCCTTCAAGTGATGAATGAGTAAAGAAAATGTGGTACACAGGGAATGAGGTAGGCTGACTGCAAATCATCACATATTCCTCAGATCCTCCAAGTCCAATCTGCCAGTCTTATCCAATGACTGAAGATGTTCACCTACTATAGCATCCCTTTCCCTCTGCCCCCATATCCAGAGGGTCACACAGGCTTTCCCCTCCTAACTCCCCCCCCTTCTAATTACATTATCCTGTACCCCTACTCCTGCAGGCACTCCCTAGGAATCCACAGGAAACACTGACCAGGGAAGGAGGTAGGCTAACTGCCTCTTTCTGCTCTCCTCCAAGTCCAACCCTTAAGTGGCATTCCCCAGCTCTGTAGAAGAATAAGTGGTATAGCCTCCCCACCCCGCTTCTGCTGCCATTCCCAAAGGACTAAGCAGATTCTGGTGGAACAGCCTGTTTTCTTTCCTCCTGTGGACCCTATCAGCCCCTCCCCCATCTCATCCCCATTCCTAAGTATCAGCTACCAATACTCAGAAACATGTTTTACCTGGAACTCCCAGTGGCCACGCCTATCAGGATCCTAGAATAATTTCCTACCAGGAAATACACAGCCACCGTATTCTCCTAAGAACCAGAGAAGGCAATAGAAACCAAGGTAAAAAACAACCACCCAACAAAGACAAATTCAGATATCAGCCCCTAGAATTACAGTCTTTCCAAACCCAGATGTCTACAGCCAGAACAATATGTCTCCACTTGAGTCCAGTAACCCTGATACAACAGGCCCTGAATACTCCAAGATAGCTGAAGCCCAGGAAAAATATCTTGAAATAGCTTTTATGAATACAATAGCGGTGCTCAAAAAGGAAATGAATAAATACCTTTAAAAAATCTATGAAAATACAAACAGTGGAAAGAAATGAAAGTAGAAACAGAATCATTTTTTTTAAAAAAGCCAAATTGAAGGAAATCTGGAAATGAAAAATTTAAGAATTTGAACAGGAACCTTAGAGGCAATTCTCACCAACAAAACATAAAAGACAGAAGAAATGGATAACTTGGTCAAAGAAAATGTTAAATCTAAAATATCCAGGAAATATGGAACACTATGAGAAGACCAAATCTAAGAATAATCAGAAAAAGGAAGAAGAAACACAAAGACACAGAAAATATTTTCAACAAAATCACAGAAGAAAATTTCCCTAACCAAAAAAAAAGAATGCCTACCAAGGAATAAGAAGCATACAGAACAAAGTAGATTGGAACATAAAAGAAAGTTCCCTTGGCACATAATAACCAAAACACTAAATGTACAAGAACAAAAATAATAATGAAAGCTGCAAGGGAAAAAAGACAAAGTAACATATAAATCCAGACCTAGTAGAATAACACCTGACTTCTCAATGCAGACTCTGAAAGCCAAAAGATGTGTTGCAACCTCTAACAGACCACAGATGCCAGCCAAGACTACTATACCCAGCAAAACCTTCAATCACCATAGATAGAGAAAATAAGACATTATATGATTAAAGCCAAATATCTAGCTATAAATCCAAAGGTAAAGTCCAACCTAAAAAGGTTAAACACTCCCAAGAAAATGTAGGAAATAACAAATCCCAGACCAGCAAATCCAAATATGGAAAACATACACACACCACCACCATCACCACCACCACCACCACCACCAGCACCACCACCACCACCACAACAACAACAACAAAATAATAAGAACCAACAAACACTGCTCCTTGATATCTCTCAACATCATTAGTTTCAATTCTCCAATAAAATGGCACAGACTAGCAGAATGGATGTGAAAATAGGATCCATCCTTCTGCTGCATCCAAAAATCACACCTTAACATCAAGGATGAATATAACCTCCAGGTAAAGGGATGGGAAAGATATTCCAAGCAAATGCACTTAAGAAGCAAGTTGGTGTAGATATTTTGTGACATAACAGACTTCAAATCAAAACTAATCAGAGGAGATAGGGAAGGACACTACATACTCATCAAAGGAAAAAGTCCACCAAGAGGACATTTCAGTTCTTAAAATCTATGCCCCCAAACAAAAGGGAACCCAAGTTTGTAAAAGAAATACTACCACAGGGTTTCTGTTTCAAATCACACATTGACTCTTACACACTGATAGTGGGAGACTTCAATATACCACTCTCATCAATGGACAGGTCATCAAGACAAAAATCAAACAGAAAAATAATGGAACTAACTGACATTATAAACCAAAATGACCTAACAGATATTCACTGAACATTTCACCCAAACATGAAAACATATACTTTATTCTCAGCACCTCATGGAACTTCCTCCAAAATTGACCTCACATACTAAAGACACAAAGTAAGTATTAACAGATACAAGAAAATTGAAATAACTCCCTGCATCCTACCTGACCATCACAGACTAAAGCTGGATATCAACAACAGAAACAAAAGAAACTACAAACTCATAGAAAATAAACAACTCACTACTGAATGAAAAGTGGGTCAAGACAGAAATCAAGAAAGAAATTAAAGAGTTTCTATAATTCATTCAATGAAAATTAATACACAAAATACCCAAACTGATGGGACATAATAAAGGTAGTTCTAAGAAGCAACTTCACAGCACTAAGAGCCTACATAAAAAACTTGGAAATATCTCATACTAGGTAACTTAACAGAACACCTGAAATCTCTAGAACAAAAAGAAGAAATCACACCCAAAAGGAGTGAATGAGGGCAAGAAATAATCAATCTCCGGGCTGAAATCAATAAAATAAACAACAAACAAGTAAACTAACAGAAACAATATAAAGAATCTGTGCAAAAATACTTGGCACTTTGAGAAAATCAATAAGATTGACAAACCCTGACGGGGGAATGTCTTTCTGTATGCTGCAAATATATGTTGCTCTGATTGGTTGATAAATAAAGTTGTTTGGCCTATGGCAAGGCAGCTTAGAGGCAGTGCGAAATTCAAAGAGAGAGCCAGGAAGAAGGTGAGGAGAGACGCCAGCGAATGGCCCAAGGAGCAACATGTAATGGGATGCAGGTAAAGTCATGGAACATATGACGATATATAGATTAATAGTTATGGGCTAATTTAAGATATAAGAGCTAGCTAGCAAAAGGCTTGAGCCATGGCCATGTAGTTATAATTAATATTAGCCTCTGTGTGTTTACTTGGGTCCTAGCAGCTACAAGACTGGTGGGTGAGAAAGATTTGTCTTGACTGCTGGCCAGGCAGGACACAGGAAAACTTCAGCTACAAAACCCTTATCCAAACTAACTCCTGGCTGAGAGAGAATACACAAATTAATAAAATTAGAAATGAAAAAGGGTCATAGCAATAGACAACAAGGAAATCCAGAGAATCACAGGATATACTTAAAAAACCTGTACTGCAACAAATTGGAATATCTAAAAGAAATGGACAATTTTCTCAATACATACCACTTACCAAGGCTAGGTCAAGATCAGATAAACAAATTAAACAGACCTATAGCCCCTAGAGACATGGAAATAGTCATTAAAAAATGTCCCAATCAAAAAACACACAGGGCCTCATGGTTTTACTGCAGAAGTCTACCAGACTTTCAAAGAAGAATTAATGTCAATACTCCTCAAACTATTCTAGAAAACAGAAGCAGAAGGAACATTGCCCAATATGTTTTATAAGGTAAAAGTTACTCCCATACTCAAACCTCATAAAGACCAAACAAAGAAAGAGAATTACAGACCAATTTACCCTATGAACATAATTGCAAAATTTCTCAATAAAATACTTGCAAAATGAATCAAGAAATATTATCAAAAATATCATCTGCTATGATCAAGCAGATTTCACCTAGAAACAAGGAGGGTTATGGTTCAACATATGTAAATCAATAAACGTAATCCACCATTTAAACAAATTGACATGATCATCTCATTAGATGCAGGAAAAACCTTTGACAAAATTCAAAACCCCTTCATGTTAAAAGTCCTAGAGATATTAGGGACACCAAGGGACATGACTCAGCATAATAAAAGCAGTTTACAACATGCCTATAGCCAATATCAACTTAAATGGAGAGAAACTCAAAGAAATTCTACTAGAATCAGGAATATGACAAGGCTGTCCACTCTCTCAATACCCATTCACTACAGTACTTGAAATCTCAGGTAGAGCAATTGTAGCTAGTTTTCCTGGTCTCGCCTGGCACCAAGGTCTAACAGCCATTTATAAAACTCCTGTGTCCTGCCTGGTCCTGCAACCACTCAGACCCAAGTAAACACACAGAGGCTTATATCAATTACAAATTGCATGGCCATGGCCTATGGCTCAAGCTTCTTGCTAGCTAGCTCTTATATCTTAAATTAACCCATTTCTATTAATCTTTAAGTTGCCACGTGGCCGTGGCTTACCAGTCTGCTGGCATGTTGTTCCTTCAGTGGTGTCTGGCATCTACCTTGCCTCTCCTTTCTCTCAATGTGACCAAGGGGATACAAATTGGAAAGGAAGAAGTCAAAGTATCTTTATTTGAAGATGATGTGATATTATATATAAGTGATCCTTAAAATACCACCATTAAACTCCTACAGCTGATAAACACTTTCAACAAAATAGTTGGATACAAAATTAACTCATAAATATCAGTAGCCCCCTCCCTCCCATATACAAATGATAAAGGGACTGTAGCAGGAATCTTAAAGGGTCTTATTAATAAAATCAAACCTGAGGCCAGTTATTGGGGTGAACGCTGGAAGATCAGAGAAGCAGAACAAGCCACAGCCACCTCACCTTGCCAATTCTTCAGCTGATCCTGTTTCCTCAGACTGGAAACCTCTGAGTCCTCATCCAGAATGAATCTCAGCTGAACTGCTGCTCCAAAGCCTAAAAGTTTAACCAACCAAAGCTTCTAGTTTCTGGTCCTCACACCTTATATACCTTTCTGCTTTCTGCCATCACTCCCTGGGATTAAAGGCTCACTTCTTGGGATTAAAGGTGTGAGTCACCATGCTTGGCTGTATCCTTGAACACACAGAGATCCAGGTATATCTCTGTCTCTGGAATGCTAGGATTAAAGGTGTGTGCTACCACTGCCTATCCTCTATGTTTAATATTGTGGCTGTTCTGTTCTGTGACCCCAGATTAGTTTATTAGCATGCACAATATTTTGGGGAACACAATACCACTACAAGGGACTGAGAAAGAAATCAGAGAAACAACACCTTTTACAATAGCCTCAAATGATATAAAATATCTTGGGGGTAACTCTAACCAAGTAAGTGAAAGACTCATATGATAAAATCATTGTCTTTGAAAAAAGAAATTGAAGAAATGAGAAGATGGAAAGATCTCCCATAGGGATGGATTGGTGAGATTAACACAGCAAAAATGGCCAAAAACAATCTACAGATTCAATGCAATCTCCAACAAAATTCCAACACAATTCTTTATAGACCTTGAAAGGACAATTCTCAACTTCATATAGAAACACAAAAAACCCAGGATAGCTGAAACAATCCTGAACAATAAAAGAACTGCAGGAGGTCTCACCATTCCTGATTTCAAATGGCTGAGAAGCCAACTATTCAACATCCTCAGTCATTAGGGAATTGTAAACCAAAAGTACTTTTAGATTTCATCTTACACCTGTTAGAAGATCAATTAAAGAAATGACAGTTCATGTTGGTGAGGATGTGGAGTAAGGGGAACACTCATTCATTGCTGGTGGGAGTGCAAACTGGTACACTCAGTATGAAAATCAGTATAGTGGTTCCTTTGAAATATGGTAATTGATCTACTTCAAGATCCAGCTATACTATTCTTGGTCGTATACCCAAAGAATACTTCATCCTAAACCAGAGACGTTTGCCCAACCATGTCCACGGTACTCTAAGGTACTCTAATCACAGTGGTGATTAGAAACCACCTAGACCTTCCTCAACAGAAAAATGAATGAAATGGAAAAAAGTATGTGAATGTGTGTGCGTTCGTGTGTGTGTGTGTGTGTGTGCATGTGCGTGTGCGTGTGAGTGTGCGTGTGCGTGTGTGTGTGTGTGTGTGTGTACGGAGAGAGAGAGAGAGAAGAAGGAGAGAATTTAAACAATTTAAGTGAAGTTACACCATTTGGGGTGATATTTCTCCTCTCAAGAGTCATAGACTAGCTAACAAAACTACCAGTACCAGGAATGAGTAACCTTTCAAATTGTTAGAGCCAGCCAAGAGACTACCAAAATAATATAGGCTATTTCTATTGCTCTTGGTTATGTCTAAGAAGTTGAGGTTAAGTTCCTATAATTAAAGATACTATGCACTTCAGAGATAGGACTTGAAGGAGTCAAGCTAGATCCTACCCCAAATCCTCCTTCCCAAGGACTACTTTACATAGAACTGGAATGTGCTATGCAAGCTGCTGATGAGGAAATCAATCAGTAATCCTAACCAGATGTGCTGCCTATGAACTACAACAATGTCCAGCATGAGAAGATATCCCTAAAGGTGAAATAGTGGCATCCACTATTTCACCTTTAGGGATATCTTCTCATGCTGGACATTGTTGTTTTAATTAAAGTAAAATAAAATTTAAGAAATTATGCTCACTTCAAATGAGGAGTGGATCTCAAATATAAATTATTAGTATAGTCTATTTCAATATTTTGTGCCTTTAACTATGGATAAGAATATTACCAAGTATTCTTGAGTAGTGGCCATTACTACCCAAGCTTCATGTGCTTGTGAATCTTTCAGAGATCATGTTAAAAAGAATAATTTGATTTTGGGTGTGGCAGGTTCTGCATTGTGAATTTATAACAAGCTCCCAGATGACATGGATGCAAGAAAACCCCCAACTACATCTTGAGTAGAGAACTTAAGGTCATTTGACTTATAGAATATTATGCCTAAATGGTGAAGACTTGCCATGAACAGGGACTAATATTCCAAAGCAATATTTGAACTTCAGCTGAAGACTGGACTGAGGCAAATCAATCAGCTCATGTTAAACATTTATTTTCATCCCTTTAGACTGTTTTAGATGTCTTAAGAACTGGAAAAAGTCAATCCATGTTCTATGTTCATTTATTATGAAACCTGATGCAAGATAAGAGTCGTGAGGTGATGGCATGAGAAGATATTCTTTTAATCTCAGAAGACTTCAACTGGCCCAATCTCACAAGTAATCAGAAACCCAGTAGCCAACATCAGCAGAATTTAGGGGATAAAATTTTGACTCATGTTGTGAATACTGGAGTTTGACACTTTGACTTCTACATGTCAGAGCTCTGATACAGTAAGGTCACCTCTGCATCTGCTCTCCATTCTGGCCTGCTTTTGTTTTCAGCAAGTGTGAGAGCAGCCCAAAGCCTTGGAAATAAGGGTATAAGGAAAAACATTACACTTGTTATTCAGAACAGCAGCTCCAAGTCCAGACAGCTTTGAAGTAAATCTGCATAAGGACTTGCTGTGACTTTGTGACCAAAGTCTTAATGTTCTCATACCATTAGTAAGCTCTGGCACTTTATCAAACCTATGATATTGAATAACTACCAGTAATTGCTGATTTATGGCCAAAGTTTCCTCAGTCTGTTTTCTTCAGGAATCTAATATACTTTTCTCCTTCGGAAACACATTGATTCAGTCAGGTCACGTTCTCTGCAAACTTTGCTGTGTACATATATAAACAGAGGACATTTTGCTCTCTTTCTTGGTGCTGTTGATATGACCTCATGGTGCTTTACTTAAAATTAACCACATTTCTATGTATTCAAGAAAGGCAAATAACCAGAATTTAGGGGATACATTGAATTTTTAAATAATTTTTAGAAGTGTTTTTTCCAATTTGGTAAAGGCAATCATATATGTAGAAAGGTTCCTGAAGCCCATGTAGTCCAAGATGGCAAATGATTTTTACTTTTAGTGCCATAGGGCAGAGAAATATGGGGAGCTATGCCTCTTATTTTCCAATCCAGAGCTAGTACCAACCTTAACTATATGATCTATAAAGATCATTACTTTCTTTCCTCTTCATTATCTGCCACTCTTTACCTAGATGCATGTACCAGCCACACATCAAAATTAGGCTCATGCCAATTGTCTGACAACTCCAGCACTTTTATTTTACCTTCAATTCCCTATATCCAAGTATTTGAGGGCTTCCCAGAATTGCGTCAATAACAATATCTGCCCTCCGAGTTTTCAAGAGAGGTCTGTATTACCACAGGACACTTGGTGTCAGATTCCACAATCATGAGTGGCCAAGTGACTGAAACCCTTAAGCCATAATATTGAGTATTTGTGATTAAATTATCACTCAGAATAGTTGGATACACAGTGTGTGACAGATTTCTATCTATACTATTTTCTGAAGTAGGGCCATCAAACTCCTGTAGGGTGCCTTATCATTTGCTCCCCACCCTTTCTCACTCACTACATGTGTTGTTGGGTGGAAAGCAAAGGTTGGTGACAGTACTGTTGAGACTCCACAATAGCCTGGAAGGGTCCAGATATAGAAATATATGGTTTGGAGTATACAAATTACAGCAGAATGTCTAGCAGTGATTTAGATCTTTCTCTGGCATTGTGACCTTGGCTGAGTTATTTCTCCCTTTTGATACTTTGTTGTGTGGATAATGACAGCTGCTCTTAAATGTGGCTAATCAAAGCAAATATGCAAAAGACCTGTGCCCTTTCCACAGGAAGGTTCTAGTCCATGTAAGAAGGAAGAATTATTAAGACATTGATATTTTCAGACTGTGCTTCATGTGATGAAATTTTTCACCCTTAAATGTGGATATGCATTGATGCTGTTATTGATGGGCTGATTCTTAGTATATTTGTGAAGAACTATGTATAGTTTTCTTGATTAACTCATAGCTCAGGACTTGTTACCTCAGACACCAAGCAAGATGCGGCTTTTTGACACATTGCATCCAATATCTCAATTATTCATTTTAAGAACTAGTGTAAAATTAGCACAGACCCCTGTTCCTACGAAAATAGATGATTATGTTAATTGGAATGCTATAGCTGGGAAATTTTGCATAATGAAAGGATTGATATTAATATCTTTGAATGGATGATGTATATTATACTGTTAGTAAGGAATAATTCACTTATGCACACATGTTCTAAACAATTATTTTATATAGTTTATCTAACTCCCAAAGTCAAAACTCTTCAATATATGGAGTAAATACTTTGGAATAGGAAAATGCTAATGCTTTTTTAAAAAAAATTTTAGGGTAAGAGTGAAAAGTATTAAAATTTATTTTTCTTATATTTTCTATAACTTATGATGTTCAAATGTTCACCCTTAGGTGTTAGAAAGATTTGCTAATTCTTTTTTTAAAAAATGTTTCTTTGGAAATTTCACATCATGCACCCCAATCCTGCTCACCTCCCAATTCCTCCATATCCTCCCCTTACTCCTGCAGTATGCCCTCCCAAATTAATTAAAAACAAAATAAACAAAAAACCCACCTCAATCCTCCATCTTCCCAAGACCTCTTCATTCGTCCGAGTGGCTTCAGGAGCTGTGGTGTGTTATGCAATAAATACCTTGTTTGTCCAATCAGCCCCACCCACAAAATGTTCATTACAATGATGCATTTGATCTGGTCCAAGGCCTCTGGTTTCTGGTACACCATCAACACTGGGCCCTTATTGAAACTCCTCCCAGATATCCTGTTGTTGCCCCGAGTCGTGGAGATCCTGCAGTCACTGTTCTGCAGGACCAGTCCCTTTGCCCACTCCAGCTAGTCACAGATGGGGCAGCTGTTAGGGTGGGTCAGCCCAAGGCCCAGGATGTGGATCTGGATGGTAGCTGAGCTGGATGGTCTGGGCCACTGGGACCACTCCCTCAGGGGAGGGGCAGAGCCAGCTCTCCTAGGCCCATGCTGTTGTGGCCTGCTTTAATGTCTAGCTAGGAGCAGGGCCAGCCAGCTATCCAGGGGCCAGTGAGGGATGGAGCTGGCTCAGCATGCCCTTGAATTTCAACAACAATGGTTCCTATGACCCCCTGTGGTAACAGGAGCCATGGACATCAGTCCAGACCCTTGCTGCTATTGGGGGATTTGTTAATTTTTAAACTGAACTAAGTAATTACTCTGAGCTACCACCAATTACCCAGATTAAACACTAAGTAAATACCAAAGCTTTTCCCACTAAAGTTCTTTGGAAATATGTAGGTCCTTAGATACTTTTCTGAATTTGCACACAAAATAAAGGCCATATAATGAGAAAAAATAGTTTCTAGGCACATTGAAAGAAATGGCACATCAACTTACATCATATGTAGATATATACATATGCAGGCAACCCTAGACTCATATTGATATTCAAAAATCGTAAATCATATTCTATATGGTATGCTATATAAAGCTTACAGTATTACACCTTCTCTTTCATCATTTATTTTCACTAGAAATTTAACTCAACTTGCTCCAAGGATCTATCACTTGAAAGGCATCAAGATAAATCCTGAAAGGAAATAAAGATCATCAAGGAGCTTGCTATCCAGGTAAGAGCATTATCTACGCTCAAATAATCACAAGAAGGTCTAAAAACTATGAACAAAATTTCATGGAATGAAAAGGCTGGACAAGACCAGGCTACTTGAAGAAGTTGCTATTGTAAACTAGGCCCCTCCAGGTGGTGTTGGGGATTTCTAGACAGAGGCACCAGCGTGAACATACAAAGCAGAAGGGAACATTCTGGGACTGGTAATGAGAAAGGAATGAGGGGAATGAAGGGTGTAGGCCCATTTACAACTCACAGAACCTTATGGCCACTTTGCTTCCTTTTCATGGACACTGTGTAAACATTGCTCTTGAGCACAGACTGCTCTGAGAAAGCTTCTAAAGCAGAAAGTTATTTTCTTTTTTCAAGAAAAAAATTTGTGGGGGGGGGGTCATAATATTTAATTATATTGTTGAGATTGAAAACTTTCCCTTTATTGACTTGCCAATAAGTAGACATTTAAAATGATTTGTTTAATTTTTTCTTTTATTGAAATTACATTCTTTTCTCATGCAGTATATCCTGACTGTAGTTTCCCTTCCCTCTATTCTTTCAGTTCTTCACTACCTCCCCTCCCCTCCAAATCCACTCCCTTTCTGTCTCTCATTAGAAAAGAACAAGCTTCTAAGAGATGACAACCAAACTTGATAACATAAAATATAATGAGATGGAGCAAAACCTATCATATCAAAGTTGAACACAGCAACCCACGAGGAGGAAAAGAGCCCCAAGAGTTGGCTCTAGAGTCAGAGAGCCACTCATTTTCATAGTCAGGAGCCCATGCGAATACTAAGCTAATCGCTATAATGTATATGTAACGGACCTTGTATAGACTCATGTAGGCCCTGTGCTTGCTGCTTCAGTCTCTATGAGCTCATATGCCCCTTGCTTAGTTGATTCACAGGACCTTAGTGTCCCTGTGTCCTCCATCCTCTCTGGCTCTTACAATCTCTAAACCTCCTCTTTCTTGGAAGTCCCTGAGCTCAGAAGAGAGAGATTTGATGGAGACCTCCAATTTAGATTCCCTCTAAACATAATGTCTGGCTGTGGGCCTCTGCATCTGTTCCTGTCTGCTTCCTGAGGAAGCCTCTCTGATGGTGACTGGACAAGGCTCTGGTATGAGTATAGCAGAATTTCATTAGGAATCATTTTATTGATTTTTTAAAGATCAGTCGTGTTTAGTTTTACCCTAGGTCTCTGGGTTACCTAGTTTCTGCTTCTTGGTTACCCAAACAGTATTGGGTATGGGTTCCTTCTCATGGAGTGGGCCTTAGGTCAAATCAGACATTGATTGGCTACTTCCACAGGTTCTGTGCCACCATTGCCCTAGTACATTTTGTGGGTAGGACAGATTGTAGGTCAAAGGTTTTGTGACTAGGTTGGTATCCATGTTTCTCTTTTGGTACTCTGCAAAGTACCTTCCCACACCAAAGGGGCTTCAATATATGGGTGAGGGCTCCATACAGGAACCAAGTCAACTTTTTCATGTTCAATGAGTTGTGTGGGTGTTGTCTGTCAGTTTGCAGAGAGAAAACTTTTGTCTTAGCATACAATACAACCTGGGTTGTTTGGGGATTTCCATGGGACACTCTTGGCCAACAACTCAAATGAATGTAACCTAGTCCTGCCAATGGAAGTCTTGCCTGGTTACAAGGGATGCCAGTTGAGACTCTGTATCCCCCATTACTAGGAGTCTTTATTAAGATCAACTTCACAGATTCCAGGAAGTAAGCACTAAGTTTCCACATGACTCCCCAAAATCCCCCCCCCAATTTCAGCTGTTTCTCCTCGCATCTCTACATCCACCCCATCTCCTGCCACCTTATTACCCTGTTCCCATCCCCACCCACACCCAGTCCAACTGTGAAATCTATTCTATTTCCCCCTCCCAGAAAGGTCCCTGTATCTTCTCCCTAGCCTTTCTGAGTCTACAGACTGTAACTTGGTAATCATTTACTTAATGGCTAATATCCACTTACGAGTGGATATTACATACCATATGTGACTTTCTAAGTCTGGGTTACCTCACTCAGGATGACTTTTTTCTAGTTCCATATTGATCTCCATAGTGGCTATACATGTTTGAACAATGGAGGACTGTTGCCCTTGCTCTACATCCTCATGAGCATTGGTTGTCACTTATGTTATTGACCTTAGCTCTTCTGACAGGTATAAAATGTAATCTCAAAGTTGTTGATGGCCAAGGATGTTGAATATTTCTTTAAGTATTTCTCAACTATGTGAGACTCCTCTATTGGAAATTCTCTGTTTAGAGAGAGCTGACTTGAGCTGGTGGAAGTCATGGATGCTGGACCAACAGGTAGGGACCCTGCATGAGACAGACGTAGGCCCTCTGCGTGAGTGTGACAGTTGTGTAGCTTGGTCTGTTTGTGAGGCTCCTAACAGTGGGATCAGGACCTGTCCCTGGTACTTGAGCTGGCTTTTGAGAACCTGTTCCCCATGCTGGGTTGCCTTGTCTAGCCTTAATGCAGGGGGAGGAAATTGCTCCTGTCTCAACTTGATGTGCCATGCTTTGTTGACACCCATGGAAGGACTTCCTCTTTCTGAACAGAGATGGAGGAGGAATGGATGGGGAGGGGAGCAGATGGGAGGCAGGGGAAGGGAACAGGAGGAGAGAAGGGAGGGCAATAAATGAAAATGTAAAATAAATGAAAAAATTTAATTAATAAAAAATTAAAATAAAAAAGGATGCTGAGCATACACATAGCTTTGGCAATTACTTAATTATTTTATTTATTAACTAATTAAGAAAAAAAGAAAATTCTCTGTTTAGCTCTGTTCCCTAGTATTTAATTGGCTTATTTGGTTTTTTGATATCTAGTTTCCTGAGTTCATTATATACTTTGGATATTAGTCCTCTATTGGATGTGGAGTTGATAAATTTATTTTCCCACCCTGTAGGCTGCTACTTTATCTAATTTACAGTGTCCTAGTGTCCTTTGCCTTACAGAAGCTTTTCAGTTTCATGAAGTCCCATTTATTAATTGTCGATCTTAGTGCCTGAGCAATCAGTATTCTGTTCATAAAGTCTTTTCCTGTGCCATTGTGTTCAAAGCTATTCTCCATTTTATCTTCTAACAGGTTCAGTGTGTCTGATTTTATGTTGAGGTCTTTGATCCATTTGGACTTGAGTTTTGTCCAGGGTGATAAATATGCATCTATCTGAATTCTTCTAGTTGGAGACATCCAGTTTGAGCAGCACCATTTGATGAAGATGACTGTATTTTTCCAGTATGCATTTCTGGCTTCTTTATCAAAAACCAAATTTCTTATGTGTTTAGATGTATGGCTGGGTCTTCAGTTCAGTTCCACTGATCAACATGTCTGTTTTTATGCCAATACCATGTGGTTTTTATTCCTATAGCTCTGTAGTACAATGTGAAATGAGGGATAGTGATATCCCCAAAAGTTCTTTTATTTGTCAGGATTGTTTTAGCTATCCTAGTTTTTTTGTGTTTCCATATGAAGTTGAGAAATGTCCTTTCAGGGTCTTTAAAGGATTGCATTGAATACAGATTGCTTTGGTAGGATGCCATATTTACTTTGTTAATCATACAAATCTATGAGCATGAGGGATCTTTTCATTTTCTGATATCCTCTTCAATTTCTTTCTTCAGAGACTTGAAGTGTTTATCACACAAATCTTTCCATTACTTGGTTAGAGTTACCCCAAGATATTTTTATATTATTTGAGGCTATTGTGAAAGACGTTTTTTGCATGATTTCTTTCACAGTCCATTTGTATATAGGAGGGCCACTGATTTTTTAAGTTATTCTTGTATACAGTCAGTTTGTTAAAATTGTTTATCAGCTATAGGAGTTTCCTGGTTGAATTTTTAGGGACACTTATGTATACTATCATATCATCTGCAAATAAAATTACTTTGACTTCTTCCTTTACAATTTATATCCCCTTGATCTCTTTCAGTTGTCTTATTGCTCTAGCTAAAACTTCAAATACTGTATTGAACACTTATGGAGAGAGTGGACAACTTTGACTTGTTCATGATTTTGGTGGAATTGCTTTGAATTTTTCCCCATTTAATTTGATGTTAGCTATAGGCTTGCTGCAAATTGCCTTTATTATGTTTAAGGATGTCACTTGTATCCTGAATATCTCCAGGACTTTTATCATGAAAGGGTGCTGGACTTTTGTCAAAGGTTTTTTTTTTTTTTTCGGCATCTAATGAGATGATCATGTGGTTTTTTTTTTTCTTTCAGTTTATTTTATGGTGGATTACATTTACTGGTATTTGTATACTTAAACATCCCTGTAGATCAGAGATGAATGATCTTTTTGATGTATTCTTAGATTTGGTTTGTAAGTATTTTATTGAGTATTTTTTGTTTATGTTCATAAGGGTTTTGTAATTCTCTTTCTTTGTTGTGTCTTTATGTGGTTTGGGCATTAGGGTAACTGTGGCCTCATAGAATGTTCCTTCTATTTCTATTTTATGAAATAATTTAAGAAGTATTGGAGTTAACTCTTTTTTGAATGTCTGGTAGAATTCCGCAGTAAAACCATCTGTCCCTGGGTTTTTTTGTTTTGTTTTGTTTTGTTGTTGTTGTTGAGAGACTTTTAATGACTGCTTCTATTTCCTTGGGGTTATAGGTCTATTTAAATTGTTTATCTGATCTTGATTTATCTTTGGTAAGTGGTACCATTTAGAAAATTAGCCATTTGTTTTAGATTTTCCAATTTGGTAGAGTACAGGTTTTTAAAGTATGACTTAATGATTTTTCAGTTTCCTTGGTGTCTGTTGTTATGTCCCCATTTTCATTTCTGATTTTGTTAATTTGGATATTCTTTCTGTCTTTTAGTTAGTTTGCATAAGAGTTTGTCTATCTTGTTGATTTTCTCAGAGAACCAATTCTATTTTTTCTATTTTGGTGATTTCAGCCCTGGTTTGATTATTTCTTGCTGTCTACTCCTCTTAGGTGTGATTACTTCTTTTTGTTCTAGAGATTTCAGGTGTGCTGTTAAGCTGCTAGTGTGAGATCTCTCCAGTTTTCTTATGTAGGCACTTAATGCTATGAGCTTTCCTCTTAACACCGCTTCCACTGTGCCCCATAAATTTGGGTATCCTACGTATTCATTTCATTGAATTCTAGAAAGCCTGTAAGGTCTTTCTTTCTGTCTCTACCCATTTTTTTCATTCAGTAGAGAGTTATTCAGTTTCCATGAATTTATAAACTTTTGTTGTTTCTGTTGTTATTGATATCCAGCTTTAATGTGAGGTGGTCTGATAGCATTCTGGGAGTTATTTCAATATTCGTGTGTCTGTTGATCCTTGTTTTTTGTACGAGTAGATGATCAGTTTTGGAAAAAGTTCCATGAGGTGAGAAGTAGAAGGTTCAATCTAATTGGTATTATATATACTTCTTGTACCTTTATAGATGTGTATGTCCTTTAGGTTAGGAAAGCTTTTGTCTATGATTTTGTTGAAAATATTTTCTGGGCCTTTGAGATGAGTTTCTTCTCCTTCCTCTATACCTATTATTCTTAGTTTTGGTCGTTTCATAATGTCCTAGACTTTCTGGATACTTTTTGTTTTGTCATGAGCTTTTTAGATTTAATGTTTTCTTTGACTGATATATCCATTTCTTCTATTGTATCTTCAACACCTGATATTCTCTCTTTCACCTCTTGTGTTTTGTTGGGGAAGCTTGTCTCTGTCATTCCAGTTTGAATGCCTAAATTTTTCATATCCAGAGTTCCTCTCAGTTTGGGTTTTCTTTATTGATTCTATTTCCAGTTTCAGGTCTTGAACAGTTTTATTTATGTCCTTCCATTCCATTGCTTTTTTTTTTTTTTTGTCCGTGTGTGTGTGTGTGTGTGTGTGTGTGTGTGTGTGTGTGTGTGTGTTTTCCTTAAGGGATTTATTAATTTCCTTTTTAAGGATCTCTATTATATTCACAAAGGTTGTTTTAAGGTCTTTCCTTGTGCTTCAGCTATGTTGGAATGTTCAGGGCCTGCTGTGGTAGCATAACTGGGTTCTAATGGAGACATACTGCCCTGGCTGATGTTGATTGTATTTTTATGCTGGCATCTCGGCATCTGGGTTTGAGATGATTAACGGCCTAGGTGCTGATTTCTGGATTTGTCATTATTAGGTGGGGTGTTCTGTTCCTTGATTTCTGTTTCCTCTCTGGATTTTCAGAGAGTATGATGTCTGTGCACTGCTTGTTTCCCTGGCCTGTTCAGCTGATGTGTTCACAGAGAATGTCTGCTGGAGTTAGAGGCTGGGTGATTGGCATGAGTTGGGGGAAGGAAGGTAGGAGGAGAAGGTCTTTGTGATCCTTTGGGGAAGGGATCTGAGAGGAAAGGGGGACCACAGCAGGTTTGCAGTTACAGAGTTGGGGATGAAACTGGGAGGCTTGACTCTCAGGAGCAATAGGAGAGACATGGGTCTGCCTTCACCCTACTTGTTGCCCTGGGAGGAGTGGCCCTTAGGTTATCAGGGTTATTGGAGCTGCAGTCTGGAATATAGTGGGAGGGGCAGTTAGGAAAGGATGGTCTGTGAGATCCCCAAGAGATGTAGTAAGTGGGGAAGGGAAGCCTGCAGCTGGGGTTCCATTGCAGCTCTAGGTATGAGAGGTTGGGTCTGGGGGAACAGAGAGACAGGAGAAGGTCTGCCCCAAGAAAAAACATTACACTTATTTGCGTGTGTGTGTGTGCGTGTGTGTGTGTGTGTGTGTGTGTGTGTGTGTGTGTGTGTGTACACATGCATGCGTGCCAACCTACAGGTACGGTGGTTGAAGGGCAACTTGTGAGAGTTGCTTTTCTCCTTCCACTGTGTGGGGCCCAGAAATGGAACTCAAGTTTCAGACTTAGTGGCAACACCTTTCCCCTGCTAATCCAACTCAGAGCTCCCAAAGTGATTTTTCTAGAGAGCACTTACAAAATAATTTTACTTCTTCAAATTACCCAAACAACTGAGGATTGTAATTGATAACATTTCAAGTGTTCGCCGGGGACATAATAGTGCCCAAAGGAAACACCTGGCAAACCTATACACAGAGACAGTGAGCAAGCACAAGGGGAAACTGAGGTGAGAGTCTGTCAGTGGAGACCTGTAGGCACCAGGTAGCACTTCAGACTTCAATGAGAAATGCTGAGTAAAATAATCCCCAAACAGAGGAGCTTCTCAGTCACTTCTAGCTCAAATTTCTGACTAAATCTGCTTCTTTGCTCAAAGGACTTATTCTTACTGTGACTGTAACAAATCATTCCAAAACTAGAAGAGTAAGACAGTTTATTTTGCTTGGAAACTGGCAGTCAGGATTTGGAACAAGATAATGGGGTTGTCTTATCTTAGCCCTACTCTTTCTAGGTTTTGAAGTCGACGGCTGGATGTACCACCTCGTGTCTCACAGTTCAACCCTGGATAACAGCTGGAGACCCAATTCCCTCTCACTCCTGCTTCTCCGTGAGGCCCTCTTGCAAAAAATCTAGTTTGGCTTCATCACAATGCATGGACAGAGTTCAAAAGCCAAAGGCCAAGGGACAAGTGAAATATAGCTTCTTCTTATCCTGTGACCTACCTTTGTAAATCAGACAGTACTAGTAATTCTGTCATATTCATTATCTGGAAGTGTTTATAGGTTCCAGATTAATGGTGAGTAAGAATACCTCACCAAGAATGGTAAAAGTAGGGATTGTTGAGATGGCTTAGTAGGTAAAGGTACCTGCGTCAAGCCTGATGATCAGAATTCAATCCTAGGACCCACATGATGCAAGAAGAGAACAACTCTTTAAACTTGTCATCTGGCTTCTACATATGCATCATGTAGTATGTAAAAACACACAAACACAAACTTTTTTTTAAATAATGGTGGAAGTAGGCCAATCAGAAACATTGCTGTAGCTGTATTTGGAAAGTGCAATCTAATACAGGGCCATAGAGAATAAACTGTGTTTCTTCCCTTCTCTTCCTTTCCCTACACCCTTAATACCTCTTACTATTTGAAGGAAGATGGAAGCAGACGATTTAAATATGATTGGTCTTTGCTTCGGGAAATTATCTGTAAGGTTTATTAATGGATTCTCAAAGTTAAAACTCTGTTTAGATTAATATTCCTGGAGCATAGAAGAGATAAGTGATGAATGTCTTTGGAGTGGTGGTTTGTGATAAATCACTGAGGGTTTTAAATGCCATGCTGAGAATTTGAGTCTGTGCTGGCCTCGGGACTTTGTTCTGTGGCAATGGAGAAATGGATGCATGTCTTTGATCAGTGAATGACATAACCATTAGAAAATTGCCTCTTTCTGAAAGCCCTGAGCAAGATGAATCAGCCTGGCAAGTCTGGAAAGAGAAACTTGTACAAGTTTCTCTTTACTGACCTCTTCTTGATTAAATGCCTTTTTAACCTTGCTCTCAATGTGGTCTCCAAAATCCACAGGCTAAATTAGGTGTGGTGATATACACATACAATCCCATCACTTAAGAATTAGAGGCAGGAGAATCATACACTCACAAGAACAGTAAAATCCTGTCTCAAAAAATATTCATAGACTGGTACACAGGGCCTACTGGGTGCTGAGACATTAAGACACATTGCAACATGCTTGCTCTTCCCAGAGGAGGAATTTCTTAGCAAGAGTTAGAGCACGTGCTTTCATGGTGGTTTCTGAGCTTTAGCTGTAATACATAATTTAATTAAGTATGCTTAAAAGTTGTGAGTACAAAAAAAAGGGTAAGTGTTTTTGTGGAATCCAAACTTTCTGCTTAGGAAGGACTAAACAAGTAATTAAGAATGAGTGAGACAGATGTAAAAGACTGGGAAAAAAGTAGAGTCATACAGGATTTCATGGTCTTTGCAAATTTTGCATTTTCAGATGAGACAACAAAGTATAACAGAGAGTTAGAGCCAACAGAGCAAGACTCAGTAAATCAAATTCAAATATATTATTTGTTGTTTATATGTATTTGGATAAGTTGCTTAAATATTATGCCCTATGGTTTATTTTATTACTAAAATACCTCACAATACCTATTTCATACAGTAGCAACTACTATAGTTAAAATGTTAAAGTTTATAAAAAATTATTTGCATATAGTTTTTTAAACTATTATTTTTGTGCATCATGGAAGTGATTTTTAGAGAAGGGCCATGCAGAATGCTTGCTTAAACAGAGGCAAAAACAAAACTGATGAGCTATTGGTCCAATGGCCTAGATAAGAGTCCTCCATGTCTAGAAGGCTCTCCTCAGGGGGATAAGATAGGGGAAATAGAAAGCAGGGGGCAGAGATAAGAAATTTGTTGCCAAAAGACTTAACAGTAGTTTTTAATGAGCACAGAATGAGGGTAAAAAGTTGAATTTTGAGTCCAGGGCTCAGGTCTGAGTTCCTCAGGAGATATTTATCAGAAAAGAGGACCCAGTTTGGAAAGGGAATAATGGAAACACCTTCACTGAAATACAGTTATTTTTACTGTTCAGTGTTTTGCAGGCTTTGGTACTGGACCCTTTTCCTCACTTACATAAAACATCCTCCTTAGGAAAACTCACTTTAGTTGTTAGAATATACTAGTCAGTTTCATTACACCTAAGTGCCTAACCCAGCTCCAACCTCCCCACTGAACTTTAGAATATACAGCTGGTTCTTAAATGTTCTAAATATTGATAGAATGTAAAATTCAACATTTGCAAAGCTAATTGTCATCTTCCTATGAACACCTGCTGTGGAATGTTCTGTATGCTGTGAATATGTGTTGCTCTGATTGATTGATAAATAAAAAGCTGATTGGCCAGTAGCCAGGCAGGAAGTATAGGTGGGGTAAACAGACAAGGTGAATTCTCGAACAGGAAGGCTGAATCAGGAGACGCCATCCCGCCATCCAGGGAGCACCATGTAATGGTACACAGGTAAAGCCATGGGGCACAGGGCAACACATAGATTAACAGAAATGGGCTGAGTTTAAATGTAAGAGCTAGTCATTGGCAGGCCTGAGCTAATGGCCAAGCAGTTTTAGTTAATATAAGCCTCTGTGTGTTTACTTGGGTCTGAGCAGCTGCAGACTGGGTGGGACACAGGAAAACTTCAGCTACAAACATCTGTTCCTTTTCCAGATTGTCTTAACTACTGATGCTGTCATCTACCTGACTTGGGTGATCTAGAAACCAATATGAATAATGTTACCTTTGCCTTAACCACCACATTCAGTTTCTTTCTAAAACTTGCTGTTCTGTTTTTTAAGTGTTACTTGTGTTTGACCCTCTGTATTCCAAACACATTTCCTTACTGTAGTATAGTTGATTTTTTTTATCTCTTTGGTTGCCCACTACCCAGCTCTCAAATAAATACACGGAGATTTATTCTTACTTATGAATGCCTGGTCTTAGCTTGGTTTGTTTCTAGCCAGCTTTTCTAACTTTAATTATCCCATTTCTAACTATATTTTACCTCTAGGCTTTTTACCTTTATTCTATATATCTTTCTTTCTTTCTTACTCTGAGGCTGGCTGTGTGGCTTAGTGGCTGGTCCCTGGCATCCTTCTCTCCTCCTTTCTTCACTCCTCCCTCTTCTTCTTTCTTCTATCAAGTCTAAATTTCTACTCCTATTTATTCTCATTTCCTGCCAGCCCTGCCTATTTCTCTCTACTGACTAGCTATTGACTGTTCAGCTCTTTATTAGACCAATCGGGTGTTTTAGGCAGGCAAAATAACACAGCTTCACAGAGCTAAGCTAAACAAATACAACACCTCTTTGCATCATTAAACAAATGTTCCACAGCATAAACAAATGTAACACATCTTTTTTTTTTTTTTTTTTGGTTTTTCGAGACAGGGTTTCTCTGTGTAGCTTTGCGCCTTTCCTGGAACTCACTTGGTAGCCCAGGCTGGCCTCGAACTCACAGAGATCCGCCTGGCTCTGCCTCCCAAGTGCTGGGATTAAAGGCGTGCACCACCACCGCCCGGCCACACCTTAAACTAATATTCTGTGGCGCTGTGGTAACTTAGATCCTTGACCTCATACTTCCCTCTTGCAAGCCATACGCCACTGTGCTGTCACCACTGGACATTGTAGATGCACCATGATCTGGCTTCACAAGTGAGTCAACCCCTTAATGAGTTCCCAACATCTACAGATGCTGAGAATGGCACTATAAATACATACAAGACACAGAGGGTGCTGTGCTCTGCCAACCTTCAGGTTCATCTCTACCCCTTGTGTTGTAGGATCACTCATATGGAATTAGCATAAAATGATCCCTCATCCAGGAATTAATAACTTTGTATAGTAGAAATATTCAAAACAGAACATCTTCTATTTACCTCAATGAATCTTTCAGAAAAATAAAACAAATAAGCCACTCCAATCAAAACTTTATGAATTCAATTTTTAGGAATCTTACATAGTCTAATTACAGACAGAAAAATCTTTTGAGGAGAATGTTTAAAAACTGAACTTTCTTCTAAGTATTTTGTATTTATAAATATTCACCTCTAGTTACCAAGTATACTTTGTACTTTCCTTGTATTTACTTTTATGATTGCCATAGTATTGTCACCACATAAATGGGCCTGACCTCTAATTTGGAATGTTGTATGTATAGGATGGAAAGAATTCGCCTAAGCATTACCTGACTTCTATCATAGAAGAACAAATTATTCTGTCGTAATTATGCTATATTCAAAGTTAGAACTTAAAAGGGAGCAGATATGATATTAAAATAACTCCAATAAAATACTTTGCACACATCTATGTCAGTAAAACCCAAAAGAAATGAACAGTAGTCTAGGAAAGTATAAATTACTAAAATTGGTCCTTCAAGAGGTAGAAAACCTAAATAAATCAATTTTCATGGAAAAAAATAAAGTTGTCATAGAAGTACTCCTCAAAAATGTGCAGGGTCCAGATGGTTCTGCAAACAATTTATTTCAAGCTTTCTAGGAATGAATTGTTTCTATGCTGTATAAATTGGTTCAGAACATAGATAAAGAAAGGAGCTGTCTGTGTTCCTTGTTTGAAGCCATCCTCCATCCAACAAAGTGAGCACAGACTTCAAACTGGACACCCTAAAGAGCTGACACAAAACTGGTAAGAAAATGGGAAGTTCAACATCACCTTAGTTTTAAGTATTAAAGAAGAAATAGTAGATTCATTTCAAAACTACAGAGATAGCTCAACAGTAGAAAACTTAAAAGACCAGAAAGGAAAATGAGAATAAAAAAACTCTACACTATCATCCAGTGATGGAAAAATAAAAGCATCTGTTTTCATAACCTTGCACACTCCCTGACTGATTTAACAATTGTCCTCTTTTTGTCTTTTCTTTTTTCTTTTCTTTTCTTTTTTTTTTTTTTTTTTTTTTTTTTGGTTTTTTGAGACAGGGTTTCTCTGCGTAGTTTTGTGCCTGTCCTGGATCAGGCTGGCCTCAAACTCGTAGAGATCCCCTGGCTCTGCCTCCTGAGTGCTGGGATTAAAGTCATGTGCCACCACTGCCTGGCCAATTGTCCTCTTTTTAAATGATTGGATAATAAAACTGACTGGGAGTGGGGGGCGGGGTAATGGAGGGCAAACAATGAGGATGAGAACATAAGGAAATGGGAAGTTTGAGCTGGAACAGGGACAGAGTGAGAGAGCAAGGAAAGAGATACCATAGTAAATGAAGAATAGGAAGAGGCAGGGTGCAGTGTGGGGAAGTTCTCAGGAATCCACAAGGATGACCCCACCTTGGACTACTAACAATTGTCGAGAGGGTGCCTAGAGTGGTCTACTCTGGTGACTGGACTAGTGAATACCCTAGCTGTCATCATAGAGCCTTCATCCAGTGACTGATGGAAGCAGATGTAGAGATCCACAGACGGGTGCCAGGCTGAGCTCCGGGAATCCAATCAATGAGAGCAAGGAGGGATTTTATGAGCAAGGGACATTGAGATCATGATGGGAAGACATGCAGAGATGACCGGCCACTTAGTGGAAACCCATGAACTGTGGACTAATAGTTGTAGAGCTCCCATAGGACTAGACTAGGCCCTCTGGATATGGGAGAGAGTTGTTTAGCTTGAACAGTTTAGGGGGTCCCCAGCCAGGGGGCTCAGAATCTGTCCCTGGCACATGGGCAGGCTTTTTGTAGCTCAGTGCCTAGGGTGTGACAACTTGCACAGCCTTGGTGCGGGGAGAGGGGCTTGGACCTGCCTCAGCTGAGTGTGCCAGGCTCTGTTGACTCCCCATGGGAGACCTTGACTTGGGAAATGTGGGGATGGGGGGGTGGGTTGGAGGGGAAGGCTGAGGGGTGGGAAGAGGGAAGGGGAGGATCTGTAGTTGGTATGTAAAGTGAATAGAAAATTTCTTAATAATAAAAACAAACCAACAACAACAAAAAAAAAAAAAACCAAAAATGAAAATAAAACTGAGACACAAGGGCATCAAAGCCCATATGTTCTAATAGTGGATGAGCCTGTTCGAGTTCAACTCTACTGCCCCTCCCTCTCAGAAATGCAGAGCTGCACAGTGCTTCTCACAGGAGTACCCTGCCTGAGAGGTTCCAGCGTTCAAGAAGGCACCATGCAGGAGTGGAGAAAACTGTGTGCGTGTACACTCATGGTTCCTAGGAAATCAAGCAGTCCTGACAGGCATTTTTATGAGTCCAGGGAGAAAACAGCTGGCTGGGAAGCAAATGCTGCTGGACAAAGGCTGCTTATGCTTTGGATTGACATCACCAGCTTCGGTGTGAAGAGGTTGTCATGACACACAGACAATAAGAAGCATAAATAATGAACAATAATGAATCCTTGGTCCAGTTCAATACAAGAAAGTCAACCACCGTGGGCAGGACTATGTTACCTTGGCCGTACCGGGAACCACACAGCGAATGCACTGTGGTTTCAAATACTTCTTTCTAGTGAAGTTCACTATACAACCTGCATGGCAAAGGAGGGAGAATGCCTGTTAGTCCATGAAGACGAGGCATAAAGGCTTACTGAGAACTTAGCTACTGTTTAAGGTGGTCTCCCACAGTACCCACCCCCTTCAAGAGCTGCCAAACCTTTTCAGTTTGAGTGAAAATGACCCTGCCACTTTAGTTGCTACTGAATGAAGAAGAGACTGGCATGTGAAGCAAAGGCTCCAGACTTGAGTCAAATCCAGCCGGAATGTGACATGCTCTGACTGCTTGGTGTAACCTGAGGTCAGGTATTGTGATACCTCCAGCACTGCTCTTTCCATTCAGAATATTTTTGGTTATGGGTGGTCTTTTGTGTTTCTATATGAGTTTTTTAAATTGTTTTTTTTCTAGTTCTGTAAAGAATGTCATTAGAATTTTAGTGGGAATTGAATCAAACCTGTTGATAAGGCCAATTTTACAGTATTAATTCTGCCTATCCCAGAGCATGGAAGGTCCCTCCACACAACCTTGCACTTCTGATCCTCACACCTTCCTCTCCCAAATGCTGGGATTAACAGCATTGCACCGCCACACCCATTTTCAGCCCTAGGGATTAAACCCCCGAGCTTTGTGTGTGTGAGACAAGCTCTCTGCTAACCTTGACACACCCCTAGCTCAAAGTGTTGAGAGAGAAATGTCTGCATGAATTCACTCAGGCCTCCTCCTCCTTCTCTACTTGTTTTACTCACGTAGATTCAAGCGTGTTTATGGACTTTGTTGTTGTTTCTGATTTTTTTAGATAGGGTGTCACTATGTAGCTGTGCTAGAACTCACTATGTTGACCTGTCTTGGAACTCAGAGATCTACCTGCCTCTGCCTCCCTAGTGATGAGATTAAAGGTATGTGCCACAATACCCTTATACTAGTGGTCTTAATCACCATTGTTTATTGCTCCTTTATATAAAAGTTAGTTGACCATGTTTTTATGTGTGTATATACATATTTTGTGTCAAATATTTTAACTAGTACCTTCTATAGTAGATTTTTATTTTTTTCCTCTAAACAGCACATTCTCCTTTGCCTACTTACAGCACTTGCATTTGACTTAGGAATGAGCCTCATACATTCTCAATATAGTTCAGAGGGGGCTGACCCCATACCCACCATGGGAGAAGCCCTTGAATTAGGATTGGCCTAACACAACCCATTGTTTCTGGCTGAATGACTGCTTCACTGGGGTTAATGAACGTTAGTCTTGAGTCTCTTGCTGAAGTCAGTGGGGAATAGATGCTATTTTGTTAGTTGACATGGCTACACTAAACAGAGTTGGTCTTGCTAGCAAAAATTTTAGAAAATCCCATCTCAGTTGGTGGATGATACCAAGGACATAGGGGTCCCCACTTGGGGTCTTGTAGTCACATAAATAAAAGAGAATGGACTCAAATGGAAGCTGGAGAACAATTTTATTAGAGTTTAAAACAAAAACCCCAGGGCAGGCAGGCTGTAAATGAAGGCAGCTGCCTGGAGCAAAAGAAGGGAAAGAAACCCATGCTCTTTGAGTTATGCGGACAGGGAAGTCAGCCTACCACCCAGAGGACAAGCAACCACAGGCAGGAAGAGGAGCTTTATGGGAAAAGAAAGGAAGGCTGCAGTACCCAGGAACACACGCTTAGAACTGAGATAGAAAGGAGAAAAGGAAGGTTATACTTTTCTGAGTAATTCTGAAAGCAGCAGATGGAAAAGGTTGAAGGCTATGACTCTGCAAGTTACTGTACCAGGGAGCAGAAACTCTAGGAACTAAAAATACATTACCTCCTTAAAGGGATAATTATTCTGCCTTTCTTTAGCTAAGGGTAGTCCCTTAGCCAGAACATTGACCAACTCAATGAGAATGTTAGGTCTCCGCCCAGGGCAGAGGTTTTAGCCTCTTGACCAGAAGGCTGTGTCAACCTGAGAATGAAGCCAATTGATAATCTTGGTGACTTGACCTCTCTAAAATGTCTGATAGTTCACATGCCTCTTTCCTGAGCCATTTCTTCTTCTGCTCCCACATCATGTATAAAAGCTGATACAGGGAATATAAATGATAATGTAATATTACTTGATCGGAGTTCTCCTAAAAATCCTCTCTCATATTCCTTTTCTCCAGAACCCAAATTTATATACTCTCTAAAGGTCTGACTCTAGTCTTATTCTTTATTTTCCTTTGGCGAGTTCTTCTTCTACTCAGTTCAATGAATGCTGTCTGTGTTTCTATCCTGCTCATCATGATGAAATAAAAATACAAGAGTTAGATAAAGTTTCTGTCTTTGAAGATGTGAGTAGCCATTGGCCATGTGGACAAGAAAGAGAAAGACCTGCCAGGAAGGCATGAGAGTGCAGGTAAATGCACAGAACTGCTAGTGCATACAGCTGAGTGGAAAGTAGGAGATTTCAGGTGACAGATTGATGACATTCGCCTCTTCATTGCAGAGGGTATAAAGGTTTGTTCTTCTGGGAACTGGCAATTGCTCTGAACTCGACTTGCTTTCCTTGCTCCTACTTTGCCAGAACTTTCATTGCCTATCAAACTTTGGCTCCAATCAAGAAACTCACTTTGTGTCTCATGAGAGTCACTGAATAACTGCTTGTGTGGCATGGTGAGGACTTAACTCTATGTCCAGCTGGTTTTGCATTGGGGAATAATGTTCTTAGTAGATGCCACTGACTAATATTTTAACTCTTTGATCTGAATGTATCCTGAATTAAATGAGCCTACAGCTCTAAGGTAGTAGAAGATCATGAAATCTTTCAGAATGGTGTAAAATTAATGAAACAGTATTTGAAATAGAAATATGTGAATCACCTTTTAAAAATGTATGGTTCTGTGGCTTTGTGTGCAGACCAATGTCAAGAGTGAAAAAGCTACTATACTCCTAGTGATGGTTAATTTCAGTGAGATGAAAAGAAAGATCAACGAAAGGGAAAGGGAAGTTGGTCAAAGTCTAGAAATGCCAAGCACAAGCACATAGCCTCTTCCTGGGAATCCCATTGCTCTCAGTAAGAACCTGTTCTGCACCTGATTCATACCCTAAGACTACCACCATCAGACTGTTTCTCAGGTATCCTGAAGGAACAGGAAACACATACCTGCTGAAATATTGGTCCTCAAGCTCTGGTAGGGTGTTTGAATAATTTCTGGGATGATATCACTCCACACTCTACTTCTTACCTACACTCTGCTATAATCCATATAGAGAGATAGAACCTGAAGATCTTCACTGTGTTTTAGGATGAAAATATAACCTCTTTTCACCTTTGGTCCAATGGAGTCTGGCAGGACATGAGAAGGCCTGCTTGGGTTTCTTCCGGACTTGATGAGCCTGATGTGAAAGACACTGTTTGATCGGAAGAAAAGAACATACTTCCAGTTCATTCCTTGGGCTCTTGTACTACTTTGGAGACTATTTTCAAAACTAGAGTGCCGCTGAAGAATGAAGCATGTTCTCTATGCCATGCTCCATCTCTGTCATCACCAGAATGCTTGGAGTTGAGGCACAGAAGATAGAGGGTAAAATGATATCGAGCTCCAGCTCAAGACAAGTCCAGACCAGGACAGATGGTATACACCACATGAAAGAAGTTGAATTTTATACTGGATGAAATGGGAAACTATTGGAAGAATTTATATGGCCCAAGACAAATTCAGACAAATTTTATATTTTTAAAGTATGCTCTAAATATAGTGAAGGTTCAAAGAGATGTGCAAAGATGCCAATTTTAGAGGTTACTATATTCATTAAAGAAAGGCTGATATTAAATTAACAGTGAAAATTAAAGAAAAATTGGATTTAAAATATTCAGAGAGTAAACCTGACCAGCACTGAAAGAATGGATCCTGACATCCATTATCTCAGTTAGATGAAAGGACAGATGATCCATGGTCCAAAGCCTCCAGTACATTGCTTACAGAGGACACAGATGCTGCCCAACATAGTTAAGTTTACATACAAGGGGTTAATGCAGCTTTACTGAGTTGGAAGAGGAATTTGGGCAAGATAGTTTTGGAGGCAACAAGTAACAGGCCTTGGGAAAGAAAGAAACAAAAGCTAGAGATCATTTCTGGAGACATAACAATTGAAATAGAAATAGTATTCCACCAATGAGTTTTCAGAAGAAAATCTCATAGGCTTTAATCATTGATTAATAGATGTCAGTTTATTAAAAGTTAAAGATAACTTTTGTGTTCCAACTTCATTTCTGTCTAAAGACCTAAAGTCAAAAGAGTGGAAAGCCATAGACAAACAGCTTTACTGATTTCAGTTAAGAAACTATGTGAATTTCTAGTGGATGGTTAAATTACCCCATTTGGCACAGACTTCTCATTATGCTTCAGAACCACTGTGCCCACTGGGAAGAAAGTGTTTCTTGCCCAGGACTCAGGTGATTGTCAAGTTACCATGCGTGGACCAATGTTTCAGTGCCATGTCTTTTCTTCCCAAGTTCCTCCTGCCCTCCTATGGTGAGCTGTTTGGCAGAACTATTTGAAGGGAGATTTCAAACCTGACTGTAACTTTTAGTTCAAGATGTTTGACCTTTTATCCACATTTAAATATCTGAAAAACACATGGAAACCTCAGTTAAAAGATCAAACAAAATTCTGTCACCAAGGTTCCTGGCCTTTCTACCTTTCTGAGAAAAGGAATTAAGACTTCAGGCTTTCTTAATACACATTTGAAACCAAGTTCATTGACTGAGGGCTTTTGGTTCTGCATTTATTTCCTCTGCTTTAGTCAATAGTGCCAGGAAATCTGTGCCTCTCTCCCCATTACTGTCTCCTTTTTCTTCTTCTCTCTATAAAGCGAGAGACTTTCAGCAGAGTAAGTGAGTAAAAAAAAACTACAAATCCAGATTCTGTTTAAGTAGCTATTACTAAAATGCCCATACTATGAAACTAAAACATCAATAACCTAACACTAGCTCAGAAAGGGGCTGCTTAAGTTGGGAGCTTATGCTTGTTTTTAATTTTTAATATTTCGTTATGTTAGTGTGTGTGTGTGTGTGTGTGTGTGTGTGTGTGTGTCACGCGCACGCGCGTGTATCTAAGTGTATCTGTGTGGAATGTATGTACAAGAGCCTGCAGAGATCAGAAGAAGGCCCTTGGAACCAGTTGCAGATGGTTCAGACAGTAAACATGTAAACAACCATGTGGGTACTGGGAACTGAACCCAGATCCTCTAGAAGAGCAGTCAGTGATCTTAACCACTGAGTCATCTCTCCAGTCCCATGTTTTGCTTTTTTTATTTTAGTATAACTGGAAATTATGAGTTTATTTCTCATTGAATGATTGCTTATCAGGCCTAATGTGCACTGGATCTTTAAGAATCATCACCGAACAAAACTAAGACATTCACTCACAGCAATGGAAAACAACGTGCCCAACAAAAATGTAAATTGGTCTTCATAGAGGAGGAGGTGCTATATGAGGAAAAGAAAATGCTGAGCAGAGTGAGGAAGAACCAAAGGAATGGATGGATGGATGGATGGATGGATGGATGGATGGGTGAATGAAGCAACTGTAGCATTAAATGTGAAGGCCAAGTAGACCTCAGAAAAAATAAGACCAGAGAGCAAAACTGAAGGGTGAGGGACATTACTACAAAAATATCCAGGCAAAGAGCACAGCAAACAGATAAACTAACAAGAACAAACACAGTGGCAGCTCGATGCCCAGAATGTTCCAGAAATAGTTAAAAAGGAACAAAACAAAAGAAAATAGTGTTAAGTTCTGGGCATGAGTAAGAGAAGTCAGAGCAGACTGATGTGGAGTACAGAGCTTCAGGGCTATGGGTGCTCCTCTGCAGCCTTAAGCTTTATCCTTCGGTCTAACATTTCTAACGCTTTGTTCTTTAGTTTAGCAGAAGATGCAGGCTGCTGCAAGCTTTCGCACTTACAGAAACTCAAGATACACTTGGATCTGGCCATAATTACATAATCCTGCTCTTTTCATCCCCCAAGGATTTCTCTGCTAGTTGTGGTTGTGCCATTTCACCATCCCTGAGGAGACTCGTCTACTTCTGCCTCTTTACCTTTATACATTCATCTTGTACCATAACATGTGTGCCTCTCGAGTGCCAAGATGCCCTCCTTGCTATGCCTGCAAAGGCTCATCCATTCTCTATGACATTTCCCCCACCTTTATTTACTTAAAAGAATTAATGTTTGCTGTCTCATAGAATCCCTCAATCATATCACACATCATTCTTTAAAAGGACCTGCTTCCTAAAGTTTGAACACATATCTCTTACTTTATCTGACCGTTCTCTCCAGGGTTTATGAGTCGTAACACACTGGTTACATAGAAGAGCTCCAGGAGTCCAATCAGCGAGAGAGGAGGGATTGTATGAGCGAGAGATATTGACACCATGACTGGAAAAAGCACAGGGACAAATAGTCAAACTAGTGGAAACCCATGAACTGTGAACCAGTAGCTGAGGAGCCCCCATGGAACTGGACCAGGCCCTCTGGATAAGTGAGACAGTTGATGAGCTTGAACTGTTTGGGAAGCCCTCAGGCAGTGGAGCCAGAATCTGTCCTTGGTACATGGGCTGGCTTTTTGGACCCTGGGGCCTATGCTGGGACACTTTGCTCAGCCTTGGTGTAGGGAGGAGGGGACTGGAACTGCCTCGGCTGAGTCTACCAGGCTGGACTGACTCCCCAAGGGAGACCTTGCCTTGGAGGAGGTGGGAATGGAGGATGGATTGGTGGGGAGGGCTGGGGGGTGGGAGGAGGGAGGACGGGGGAATCCTTGGCTGATATGTGAAATTAAGTTAATTATAAAATAAAATATTTTAAAAAATAATAAATAAAATTAATTTGTTCAAAAAAAAAAAAAAAAAGAACTATGTCTCACACTAGCCCTGGGGGAGTTCAAACAAGGGAGGCAATGAATAGCAAATCACTAATGATGATATTACATGATTAATGTACAGTTATGGTTCTGATAGTGACAGCTTCTGGAGCTAGGAAAAAAAGGCAAATCAATGCCTGTTAGACGCCAGCTGTACACTCTTACCCTTATCTCAGAGAACCCTACAATAGTCTGCCAGCTAGAAGTTGCAAACTGCAGTTTGGAGTAACGTGGAAATTCAAAGACAGAGAGGAAAGATGAATTGACTATAGTTACTCAGGCGGGCCCAAGATGGGAATTAGGCTTTGTGCTTAAATGTAAAGTTTTACCGAGCTCATTATCCAGTTCACAGAAACACAGCAATTTAAACATGTAATAAAATAGTGATTTCTTTCATTCATCTTTCTCTTTTCTTTCTTTCCCTTTTTAAAAAAATTTTGTTTTTTTTAGTTTTTTGAGATAGAATTTCTCTATACAGCCCTGGCTGTCCTGGAACTCTCTCTGTAGATCAGGCTGGCCTCAAACTCACAGAGATCCACCTGCCTCTGCCTCCCCAGTGCTGGGAGTAAAGGCGTGCCCTGCCTTTCCTTTATTTTTCAGCTTCACTGTTTTCTCTCCAAAGATTGAGTTAAAAATAAAACTTAGTTGTAGCCTTACCTTTTCTTACCATCCCCATGATTAATTATGAGGCAAAAATGTCACGTTTGAATTTTAATTCTGGCTTTCCTTCATTGTATGTTATTAACACTTAGTGGTTTGGGGTTCTTCATTTGTAAGATAAAAATAGCAGTATTAGGACCAAGGCAGGGTTGATGTGGTGTGTTTTGTATTTTGTATTTGTTTTTGTGTTTTGTTTGGTCTTCCTTTTTTAACATCTGGGTTTGGAATCCAGCTTGATTGATAGAGCACTTGCCTAGCGTGTATGAGTCCCTGAATGAATCCTAGCTCTGCAATATATGCACACTTAAATTAATTAATTAATTAACTAGGTACATTAAACATATTATATAACTTAAAATACTATTTCAGTCATTAGAACTCCAGATTTCTTTTTATTCACAGAAAAGACTACAGGATGCATGTGTTAAACAATTAGATGGCTTCCCAGATAATGGCTATGGGAATGAATGAAGACAATCAAATTCAAACAAGCAAGTGTTATTTTTTTAGATATTGCTATAACAGAGCAAGAGAGTCATTGTTTGCATTTTGGCAAAAACTCAAACATAGGCAGAGAAGTGAAAACACTTTATCATGGAAAAGAGGGAACCACTGTGCATACCTGACTTGAAGGTTTTCACACAGGGCAGTAGTAGGTAGGCTGATTATAAATGGGATATCCTATTCGATTGGTTAAGGGTGTATGCTTAGCTTTCTCAGGTTGACCATCAATTGGGAGCAGGACAAAAAATAGGGAAACTGTCCATTGTAATCAAATCACAACAGAATTTGATGGTTGGCTCGTTGGTCTGACTGTCTATGGGTCACACTAATGACTTCCTGGTCTGCTCACTGACTTTGACTTATGGGTAGTTTCTTCTGGTTGTGGAGCCAGAGTCAGATATATATGTGTATAAATATACATACTATACATATGCACATATACACACACACATATCCTGCTCCTGTTTGTGTATCCAGTCTCTCACTGTATATCTATTAACAGTTGATTTTGAAGTCTCTATAACTTAGAGAAGAACATTTATATACAGCACAGACTGTCCTCAAGCTCACTAATAGCAGCACATGACTGCTGCTATATAGCAGCTTCTGGTTCTGCTGACTCTATCTCCTGAGTTCTGAGATTATAGGTGAGCGCTAACATGCCTGATTGTATGTGGTACTAGGGATTGAACCCAGGGCTTTGTAGATGCAAAGCACTCTACCCATTCTTCTACATAACCAGGCCTCTATCAATTTTAGTTGACTCTTACTTATTAATCCAGTTCTGCAACCAAACTAAAAGTACAAATTTTTCTAAATATTAACCTTATTAGAATTAGTATACTAGTAATTTGAGTTATTAATTAGGATATTCATAACTTCTTCTTGTCAAATTTTTAACTAAATATTCCATTCTATATTGAATCATGGGATGATGTACATGGTGAAAAAAGTCATTGTTAGGTTCTAAAGAGTTTGCTTGTTTGCTTGCTTGTTTGTTTGTTTGTTAAGACAGGTTCTTCCCATGTATATAACCTGGCAGCCTGGAACTTAACTATGTAGAACAGACTGACCTAAACTTACAGGGATCCTTCTGTCTCTGCCTCCCAAAAAAGGAGTTGGATCACCCTGGAGGTAGAGTAATAGGTAGCTGTGAGTTGCCTGACAGGTTTGGTTATAGAACCAAACTAGTTCTCTAGAAGAGAATCAAATGTTCTTAACTATTGAGCCCATCTCTCTAGTCTGCCTAACTGTTTCTCTCTCTTTCTCTCTCTCTCTCTCTCTCTCTCTCTCTCTCTCTCTCTCTCTCTCTCTCTCTCTCTCTCTCTTCTCCCTTCCACCCTCCCTCCATTTCTTTCTTTCTTTCTTTCTTTCTTTCTTTCTTTCTTTCTTTCTTTCTTTCTTTCTTTCTTCCTTTCCTTCCTTCCTTCTTTCTTTTTTTCTTCTTGGAAACAATATCTCATGCAGTCAAAGCTGTTCTCAGACTGAACTTAGTATGTACCCCAAAGAATTAAACTCCTGATCCTCTTACTTCTGCTGTTTTAGTGTCAGAATTTTCACTATCACTGTTGACTTATTAACCTTTTAAATTTTATTTTATTATTTTTAATTGTGTGTGTAAGAGAGAGAATTGTCATCTGTATACATGAGTTCCAGGGCCTCAGAGGTCAAAGGCTTTGGGTCCCCAGGAGCTGAAGTTACAGGCAGTTGTGAGCCACTCATCAAAGATGCTGGGAACCAAACTCAGGTCCTCTATAAGAGTGATAAGTGTTCTTAATCACTTTCCACCACCCACCCCAATTTTTGAGATAGGGTCTGACTGTGTAGACTGGATTGACCTAAAATTCACTACGAAGTTCCAGGCTGGTCTTGAACTCACACACATCCACTTGCCTCTGCCTCCACAGTGCTGTGTTTAAGAAATGCACAATTATGCCCTTATTTACAGTTTTAATCATAATTGGTTTTTACCCCTTCATAGAAAAGGTAGACTGACCATATATATGTATGTGTGTACATATTTTAATTAGTTAATTTGAGATGGTGGTCTCACAACATTGATCAAAATAGTCTCAAACTCTGTGGGCTCAAGTTGGTCTTCAGTCTATGCTCCCTAAGTAACTGAGACCATCAACACAAGCACTAAATCCACCTTGTGCCCATATCCCTCACTACACCCATCTCGTGCTCATGTCCCTCACTACACTCACTTTGTGCCCATGTCCCTCACTACACTTACTTTGTTCCCATATCCCTCACTACACTCCCTTTGTGCCCATATCCCTCACTACACTCCCTTTGTGCCCATATCCCTCACTACACTGATCTTACGTTAATATTCCTTGAAGGAATATTAACAAAAAAAAATCCCCAGTGAAACACAATGTGCTATACATAAAACAGTATGAAATTTCTAGAAAATGAAATACCTTTAAATTTTCTCCAAGACAAAAATCATGGCAGCTAATAAAGAGAGGATATGCTGAGAACATCTTAAAAGCAGTATCATGCTGTGGGCTTAGTCACTGTTCTGGCTACTTTACAAGACAGTATGGAGAAATAGTGTGGGCATTTGTTGTTTTCCTGCTTGGATAATTTCTGATTAGTGATAAGCCACACTGCACTCTCAGTTCTCATTGTCATTGGTGAGATAAGGATCCTTTCTGGCCCTAGGCAGTAGACTGAAGCTCCAGCCAATCAATACATCAAAATTTGAGACCACAATAATTAGTTCAAATGGGCTCATGACCTAAACTGGTCCAATCGAAGTAAATTTCATGGTTTTTAATGAGAATATTGGAACAAACACTGCCATATTTTTCTGTTGGATGTGAGTCTGGAAAGACTGTGACTTTCAGGGCCCCATTTTGTAACCACAAGAGTTATGTGAGGCTAAGCATAAGATTAGTGGAGATCACGCAGTAGAGACTGGAGAGAGAGAGGGCCCTTACAGCAAGAGACATCCTTTGAATTTGAGTATTTGCTGTTTATAGCTTTCTAGTCTGTTTCTAATTGTTAAACAATTGGACAAAGCATGAAAACAATCCAAAAAGGCTAATGAAGCAATAACCCCATGGCTCAGGATCCTTCCACTCAAAGGTGACACGGCTTACATTTCAGAGGCTAGAATTTCAATAGGCAGGGTCAATGGAATGAAGACACGCTCGTAGCGAAAGAGCAAATGAGGAGCAGAATATCACATCACACCCAGCACCAATAACAACCCACAGAAATAACCGTTCCAGAGAGAATGATTTCTCCAGAAAAAGGCTTGTGACAAAAATGGTTCTTTCTTCAATCCATGTAGGCTAAAAGGCAGATTTAAGCTCCAGACAGCATAAGAAATAATAAAAACTGGCCTAGACCAGGTTTGATTAGTCACATTTGCACAAGGAATCCCATTGTCAGTGAAAACTCTTCAGAACTGATAGCTGAAGCCAAAGCAAAAGCCTTGTGGTGTCCTTGGAAAGCTGTCCATCAAGAAACGTGTTTCTCATCCCTGGCAGAAAGAGACAGGCAGGCATCTTCTTAAAATCATTTCAGAGCTGCGCAGCTTCATTTGATCAGAAAACTGCTTTTACTTTGGGTCTTTCTCCTACCTTAACCAAGGAAACCCATTCCTACCCCCACCCTGAGAAATTTGAGTGAGTTAGAGAGTAAAGTCTAGTGTGCACACATAGCCACTAAGTGAAATGTAGTTTGAATGAGCCAGAGACAGTTCCTGTGTATTAGCCTAGAGAGGCCCAAATGTGATTTACTTCTTCATAGCAGGCTGGGGCTGTTAACAATAATGCCTATCTATGCCAAACTGACATTGCCCTGTGACTAACTGCTCTAGAATTTTTCCACAGGACTAAGGAGATGGCTCAGTGGATAAAGGGTTTCCCTTCATAATTATGAGACTAGAGTTAGGATTCTTAGAAACATAAAAAAGCCAGGCAGGCATAGTGGATGCCTACACTCCCAGCGCTTAGAGGCGGAGGCAGGAGATCCCCAGCCAAGATAGCCAGCTAGCCAAGCTGGAATAAACAAGATCTGGGTTTAGTGAGAGACTTTGTCTCAATAAAGATGGAACTACAGAGGAAGACATTTGATACCAACTTTGAGCCTCCATGGGCACAAATGTGTATACACATATTTGCATGTGTACACATACATCTACATGGGCCCCCACATAGGCAAATGCACATTACACATATTAAATACACCATACACATATGCACAAAATTGGTTCCAATAAACATATTTTTAGTTTATAGTTTCCCAACTTTACATACCTCATGCAATGGCCTGCAACATTGCTTGTCATATAAGGCAAAGCCTATAGCAATAAGACCTCAAAGAATGTTGCCTCTGCGAGTTTCCCCACCCATAAATTCTCACCTTGGTACCAAGGAGCATTACCTAATTACAGAAACCTCTGACATTCTCTTCCCCCTTTGAGTTCCATGGCCTTATTCCTCTTTTGAGTAGTGGCTTCATGTTTCTATCTCTGAAAGATCTCTGGCATAGAGGAATTCCCCTCTCTCATGCATCTCTGCCCAAGCACTCTCAAGGAAGCATATTCTTTATTACTGCTTCTCATGCTCTGCTATCTTTCTGTTTAGCTTCAAAAGCTCTGAACTTAATAAAGCCAGCTGAGTGTGGACTTTCTTAATACAATTTCTGCACACACACATTGTGCCAGAAAAGCATGCTCTTGCACTCTTTACAAAGTTCTTGTATAGTAAGATAAAGAATTTCTCTTACTCACACAAGGCTTGAATGCACTTCCCGAGGAGTCAAGGGAATGACGCTCAAGCTGTTGGTGGATGACTGAACAATGTGGCTTTCATGTGGCTACAAAGGCCTTGGCAATGCAGCATCCACCTGGCAGCTTTACCTACTGTCTTAGGAGGAGCTGGAGACCAAACTTTCTCAACTCAGGACAGATCAGAGCTCATATTTTGTTCAGATAGATACACCCCAAAGTGAGAGGCAGAGAAAGTTGTTCTGCCCAAGGGCATCAGTCAGAGAAGTCACTAGGTGCTTGGGAAGACACAGGCTAGGGGGTTAGGGATGGGTGGCTTGCCACACAAAAGGAAGCAGCCAGACCAGAGAGCTCTGTCCTAACCATCAAAATTTCCCCTGCCACCACAGATTACAAATAAACCAGTTCTAATACAATCTGGTTTTACTTGAAAGCTACCAAATTTTTATCATTATCCATTGAAAAGAAGAATACAATACTATTATCCCTTCTGATAAAATGCACATTCAAATGCTCGAACTGTGTCAATAAAAATGACCTAGTCTTTTTATTTTTTATTTTTTGTAATAACATCCAAACCTAAAGCCATGCCTAACCAAATGACACACTGGGGACTAATAAATCCCGCATTTCTACAAAAAATTCAAATGGTAGTCTAAGCTAGGAAGAAAATCCCAGTGTTGAGTTTGCTTAGAAGCTCCTCTTAGCGAGCGTTAATTACCTCTGGCTTCTCAAAATGAGCAATTCTATTCTTGGGTCTATGAAAGAAGAACTATACTCTTTCAGTAGTGACAGCTGAAAATACAGCAACAAAGGAAAGCAAGGCTGTCTCTAAGTGTTTTGGGTCCAGTTGTGTGTATCAAGTCAAGATATATATCAGGCGACAACCTTGATTGCAGATTCTATCCACTGGGAATCTGGCATACTGGCATAGTGAGGTGTAATTGTAATCTTTTAAAGTGTTTTCTGTGACAGGAATCTAACCCAGGGCCTCACACATCTCAGGTAGGCACCCTACCATGGAGCTACATCCCAAACCCAGGACACTGTAAATATTAATGAGCCTAAACTGAAGTACACACAGAAAACTTAAATATAGAGAATAGGAAGCAAAAGTTCTAAGGTCCTGAGAACAAGGGGTTCTATGAGTGTACTGTGGCTTTAACTGTAAGCCCTAAAACCTTGATCATGTTGTGACACTGTTGTGACATCTAGGAAGAGTTACACCAGACAATTTAGATCTCACTGTGACATATGCTGTATAAATTCTTTACTGTTTAGCTTATCTTGCACTAAACAGCAGAAGAATACTTAGTAAGTGCAAGTAGGTCAACATCACTTTAATTTGCATTATCAGTTCAGAGGAACATTTTACACTCTATGTGTTGTGATAAAACACTGTGTCATTTCTGTCACCCAATGCCGAGTATTTTTAGGTCTTTGCACATTATGTGTAGAGATATTTGGTATTGCCTTTAATGTAACTTGCCATCTGTGTTCTAGTTTCTAAGCATTGGCAGAAGTGAACTCAGGCATTGGCCGAACTTCAAGGGGTTAAGATTTTTGCTAACAAATATGGACTATTTGATATGAAAACCATCATTGTTTGATATGTCAAATAAAACATTTGTCAATCAAAAGTCTTTAAGCACTGGGCTATGTGACATTTACTCTTTTATAAACCAACAAAGTCCCTGGTGGCATGCCTTTTTTCCTCTCATTTAAATAGTGGTAGGAGAACAAATCATACTTCAGGGCAAGTTGATAACTGCCAGTCACGATTCCTGCCTTGTTTACTATAATGAGGAGGGTAATAAATGCATCTGACCATTTCGGCTGGCATTTGCATAGATGAATGATTTGTCCAGTCAGTCGCTCTCCAGTGATTTGGGTCTTTTTGTCAGCACAAAGAGCATTCAGTCTCTCTGGAATTTACAGCAGCCAAGCTCTCATTAGCAAACATCCTTTACCATGAATGATTCAAATAATTACCACTGAAATAATAAACTGTTTCACAAAAACATTTTATTTGATGGCTCCAAACATCAACTTTTCTGAATTGTTGACATTCAAATAAGCCAGAGAGCTTCATTGTTCAGGAACAATGCTGCTCTTGTTAAAGGGTGGGCATTGTTTTACCTCCAATAGACCTTTCAACTTGGCTGGCTCTCAAATGCGTCCCTCAAACTGCCAGCCAGCATTCTGGGTAATCAGGGGGCATGTACCAGATGGAGCAGTTAAAACTTTACATATTCAAACTGCGGGAAATATTCTTTAGATTTTCTTTTGAGGTTGCAAATCTAGAACTCTAAATTAATTCGCAGCTGCTACTTTGTATCTTTTTTGCACCTATTGGAGCCAAATAATATTAAATGTCCTCACTTATGCTGAGCTATTCAAGTGTGAGTTCTCTGCTGTAATGGGATTCTATGTGTATAATTAAGTGTTATTTGATATAGTTTTAGAGTTCAAATAAATGAGCAAGCAACAATTATACCTTATTATGATCTTCTCTAGTGCATAGCCATAGGGTTACTCTCAGTGCGTTACCAAATTCTTAGCACCAGGCAGGCAGCAGTTCCTGTTATCAACTTTTTTCACCCTCTGCGCCATGCATAATTTAGAGAGTTTTATTAATTTTTGAAATGGCTTAATGTATGCGCATGTTCTAAAGATCTAGGTAGACTGTATGACTAACTTTAGCTTTCATAGAGCAATTGTTTATGCATGTAAATGTCTGAAAAATATTTTCCCCCTCAAATCGTAAAAAGCCCATGGTTTCATTTAAATAGATTAACTCACACATGGCACCTTCTTCCCTACCTGCAAGGAAAAATGCAGGACTGGAGTGAGTGAAATGTATTTCTGTGCTTTGCAAATTTCCTCATTACTTTGCTTTCACTTTCAAATTTAGACATGTTATATATAGCAAGAATGGGAAACCGTCAACAGCACAGAAATACCTTGATGTTCATGCAATATTGTAACACAATACTGGAGACTCATGATCATCGGTAAGTAAGATTCTGAAACGTTAACTTTGCAATTAACTTCCACATATTATCAATATGAATTAGATGATATAGACCCTGTGGCCCCACTCCCAAACAAGTGAAGGGCGTCAAAATTACTCTTCAAGATGTGCCTGATACAGACAGACACTTAAAATGGCATGGTAATTTCCTAAGCTTCCATTTCTATCTCACAAAGATAGATGCAAATTAGGAACATAATTTGTCATACTTAAAATAATTTGCTTTATTGGGACATTGTGACCGAAATCTTCAGTTTCTCTTTTTCCACTCTCTCGGCTCTAAGTGAGAATGCCGTGGCTTTTCTGCTTCTCTTCCCGGTGCTGCTTGTTCTGGTTGGTAATCATGGTCAAGACCGTAGAGCCCATTTTTCATTTTGTTATTTGGCTTGTCAAATCAAAGGTCAAGAGATGATGAAGAAACCCCAAAATAGCCCAGGATTGGCAGATTTCCCCCAAGTTTTCTAACAGAAGTTGGTGCTTATGAAAGTGAGGGAATAAAGAAATGGCTATAGCCATAAATCATGCAGGCAAGAGCTTTCCAAGCTTTGCATGATTTCACTGCCTAGTGCCCAGAGGCCCAGAAAAGAAAAGCAGGCGTCGTACCATTAATAGTGCCATCCTTGTGGTCTCAGGACTGGGGGCATGTGAGGACAGCTTTCTGATAGAGGCTCATCTTTTATGATCAGACATGTTGACAAAGAATAAATCCAGCCTTAACTCTTTAGTTATTATCCCTTTTTGAACATGGTTTAATACGCTGGAGATATAGGACATAGAACGTTAGTGCCAGAAGCCGCATCCAAATCACAGTAAGCTGTGGAACTTGTGCTTGAATCCAGATCTCTTGACTGCTTAGGTGGAAATCATTCTCTTTAGTTAGAACACTGATGTCCCCCAAAGGCCCAAACTTTACTTGAGAGCACCCTTCTTGTTGCATGTCTACACAGATACATGCCCTATCCAAGTAGGAATATTACATTTTTAAAAAATGACACACAGTATCATATAGGAAAGAGCATCTCTTGCCCAGCAGGTCTTTTAGTGGTGATGTCACTTTAAGTATTTGGAAAAGAACCATATATGGTACTGTTATTATTTCTTTCCCAGAGGTCAAAATAGTACTATGAACTGAAAAGTAGATTTTGTTCATTTGCTTCTTTGTTTAATACATATTCCAGAGACTGCCATGATCATATGGCAGAGATGTTAAGGCCAGGTTTTCAATGTGGACAAAATGTATTTTTCAGTGCCATTTGGACAGGAAAAAAGGAGCTCCCTAGTCCCTTTTGAACAGTACAATCTCTTAGCTTGTCATGTGTTTGACATTTGTGTTTTTTAAAATACTTAATAATAACAAATTATACTTCAACTCTGTTTCTAGCTAAATTGCATACCTGCCTCCTAAGTGCATATATTGAATGCTGGGACTTCAGAATGTCTGTCTGTCTGGACAGCAGGGTGTTAAAGAGATGATTAGCTAAATCAAATACATATGTTAAAATGTCATAATAAAATCACTATGTATACTAAATAATAATTGCTAATGTCAAGACACACTTTTATAAACTTTATAAACTAGAGATGCTCATTTATCTCACAGTTCTGGAGGTTTCAGGACATAGCACCAATATTGACAGAACCTTTAGTAAAGTCTTCACTGGGATGGTATCATGATGTCAAGAGCACACAGAGGACAGTGTTATCATTTGACAAGGCAGAAATCAGGAGAGACTGAAGTCCCTCAAGCCTCCTGTATCTCTTCTAATGGCAGGACCCCAATGATCCAGCTACTCAGTAGTCATCACTTCTCAAAGGTTCCACTACTGTTAAACTGTGACACACTGGGAACTATTTATAACCCATGAACACTTGGGAGACACACTCAACCACCACCAAACCAATAACAATCTCTAATTACCAGTGTTTAGAGATCCCCCTCCTTTCTCAGAAGGTAAGTGGTCAGCACTGAGACAATGATTAGTATTCTAGACTCATGAGTTTGTGCATATGTTAAAATAGCTTGAAATAATATTGCCAAATTGACAGACTCTAGATTGCCTAGGAGACAAGCCTTTCTGGGCATGCCTGTGAGGGCCTATCTAGACTAGGTTAATTGAGGTGGGAAGACTCACCTCAACTAAGTCCATTTTTTTTATTTTGTTTGTTCATTTTAAATCTCTTTTTATATGTACACAGTGTATTTTGGATGCAAATTTACTTTCATCTTTCATAAATTGTACATTCTCACCCTTAACTCCCCCAAGATCCATCCCACACCTCTCTACTTTCTCCCAATTCCCTCCCCACCCCACATAACCCACTGAATCCAATTTGTGCTTCTCAAACACTTATGGCTGTGGAGCCATCCTCTGGACCATAGTTAACCTACCAGGGGCCACATCCTTAAAGAAAACAGGCTTTCCTACATAACAGCCATCAACTGTCAATAGCTTCTCACGAACCCCTCTCACTTTCAAATTAGAATGCTGAATGGCTTACTCTTGTGCAGGTCTTATACAGGCAACCATGGCTACTGAGTGTTCATCAGTGAAGCCATCTTGTCATGTCCAGAAAACAGTTTCTGGATCTGGTACTCCCCAACCTCTGGCTCTTACAATTCTTCCACCGTTTCTTCCACAGTTAACCCTGAGCTTTCAGGGGAAGGGAGATGATATAGGTGTACCATGTGTGACTGAGCACTCCACAGACACCAATTCTCCACACTGTGACCAGTTGTGAGCTTCTACATCAACTATAGTCTGTGCTCAAAAGCTTCTCTGATGAGGTCTGACAGCTGCACTGATAGACAAGCAGAGAAACACAGATTTAGAGGCAGATACTACCCCCATTTAGCAAAAAAGAAAGAAAAGAAGGAAGGAAGGAGAAGGAAGGAAGGAAGGAAGGAAGGAAGGAAGGAAGGAAGGAAGGAAGGAAGGAAGGAAGAAAGAAAGAAAGAAAAAAAGAAAGAAAGAGAAAAAGAAAGAAAGAATAACAGATTCACCCATGGGGCTGTGAGTTCTCCAGTCTCTAGTTCTTGACTAGATTTCTAACACCAGCCTTGGATTTCCTCATGTAGCCTTAAATCCAAGTGGAAAATGGTTGTATTTGTGGCACTGTTGTACCTGTTGGCACATCTTGCCACACCAGTCATTGTAGTTCACAGGGTTCACAGCTGGATAACACTGTTGACCTTTCTCTTCCAGCAGCCCATGTAACAACTTCCAGTACTACAAAAGGTAGCTAGCATTATCAGTTTGATTTCTCCATGTCCAGAGAGCAAAGTCTGTGGTGTGTTCATCAGTTGGGTTTTATCGGCAGGTCCTGGCTGATAAGCAAGATCAATGACAATGCCCTGTATTTTGAGGGATCTCTGGGGCACTCCTGACCAACAACTCAAGGAGAGGTATCTCACATCCATCACTGGGTTTTTAATTTTATAGGATGTCTTAGTTAGGGTAACTATTACTGAAATGAAATACCATGACCAAAAGCAAGTTGGGGAGGAAAGGGTTTATTTGTCTCAGACTTTCACACTGGTAGTTCATCACTGAATGAAGTCAGGACAAGGAATTCAAACAGGGTAGAAACCTGGAGGCAAGAGCTGATGCAGAGGCCATGGCGGGGTGCTGCTTACTGGCTTGCTCTCCATGACCTACCTGCTCAGCCTGCTTTCTTATAGTACCTAGGACCACAAACCCAGGGCTACCCCTACCCCAAAGGGCTGAGCCCTCACCCATAAATCACCAGTTAAGAAAATGCCCCACAGTCTTGCCTACAGCCTGATCTTATGGGGAGATTTTCTCAACTAAGGAGCTCTCCTTTCTGATGACTCCAGCTTGTGTCAAGTTGACATAAAACTAGCCAGTATATAGGAGAAGTATCCTCTGTGTAGGGTAACTCTAATTAAACTGTTTTATATGAGTACACACAGACACACACACACACACACACACACACACACACACACACACCCCTCTTTCTGTATGTTTAGAAAGCTTGTAAAATAGTAGCTTTCTCAATGGCTTTTTAAAACCTCCTTAGTGTTAGAAATCCTTCCCCCCACCCTTCATCTGCCCTATCATCCCACGTCAAGATAATTTTTTAAAAGTAAAAACAATATATTACATTAGGGAAGTAAAAACAATCCATGGTAAGATAAAATGATGTTGGGATGCACCTTAATTCAATCTGATTAGTGTCATTAGAGAAAAGGGAGATCTAGACCCTGAAAATAACAGCAGTCGTGAATAAGTGCAGCAAAAAGACCTCGTGGAGAAACAGTCGTCTAAAGTTCACAACATAGGCCTCAGGGGAAACTGTGGCCACCAACACTCCCATCTGTGGCTTTTGCCTCCACAACAGTAAAAAAAATTAATTTTGATTGTTAATCCTGCCCAGTCTGTGGTATTTTGTTATGACAGCTTTGTCAAGCCGAACGAAGACTCAGTGAGCATGTAGCTTTTACTCACCTAGACCCAGCCTTTGCTGGGCTTGCTTCCTCCCCACTTCCTTTTTAATCTGGCTAGCTCCTAGTTACTACTTCTCAGCTTAGGCTGCCCCTTGTCCAGGAAGACTCCCTTCCTCTGTATCTCCCTGCCTCTCGTTAAGCAGGAAACCTGGGTTTGCTTTCTGTTTGGCTCTGCTCTGCTCAACATTAACTAGAAAATGCAGTACCTTAAGATTCTACCATTGTTGGTTTGCGTCTCCATAAAGGAAGAACATTCCAAATATATATGTCCTGTACTAGCTGCGATGAAACTTTTGCTTAGAGTTGATTAAAAGGGGAACAAAAAAGTGAACCAAAGAGTTAAAAGTTAGGGTGGGAAAAAAAAACGAAAAGAAAAAGAAAGAAAAAAAAAGTTAAACCAGTCCACATAATGCAAAATAAGATATAAGGGTCAGAAGAAAATATAGTGAATTTCTACTTTTAGACTGCATGTGTAACACAAATTTGCCACCAACCTTTAGAATCAAGTAAATGCTTATTATAAAAGCAGGGTTGTTAAGCCTGGAACCTGAGCCTTCAGACTTGCAAAATTCCAAGCCACATTGACTGGATCTGTTGGTGACTCCAGATATGTATGTGTGCGTGACTCCAGATACATGTGTGTGGTTTTTCTTACACCAAGAAATTTTCTGGAAGATTTTTTTCATCAGGTAGTAGTGTTGTGCCCTCCGATTCAATCCTCATGCTAGCTCAGGAGATAAGGTCAGATGGATTGAGGGCTCAACTGGGTATGACTGCTTCACTTTCAATGTCAATCCAGAAGTCGAGGACACCCATACTTTTCTGACCAGCTATCTATAAACTAGGTGACCAAAGCCCTCCTTTGATTCCACTAATTGAACTGGCAGAACTCAGGAAAGCACTCTGTTGGGTTTACAGGTTTACTATAAAGGATACAGAGGAACATCACAGGAAGACAGGGGAGTTGGGGCCAAGCCCCCATGCCCTCGTTGTGAACACTACACTACTCCTACATGTCGAGCACACTGGAGGCTCACCAAATCTTGTGGTTTGTTTTGGCGGGGCCTGATTTCATGTCCCCATCTTCCTCTCCCTCAGCTCCTTCTTGCCACAGGAAGGTGGGCAAGGCTCAAGCTTCCACATCTGTAATTCTCTGATCTCTTAGAATTTTTGGTAATTATAGACTAGCAGCATTCACAAATTTCTTTGTTGGTGTGTGTGTGTGTGTGTGTGTGTGTGTGTGTGTGTGTGTGTGTGGTATGTGTGTGTGTACATATATGTTTTATGTATGTGCACATATGCATGAGGGTATGCGTGCATATGTTTCGATACATGCATGTGACCAGAGGTTAACACAGTTGCTCTCTACCATTTTGTTTTGTTTTGTTTTGTATTGTTTTGTTTTGTTGTTTGGCTTTTGAGACAGGATCTCTTACTGATCTTGGAGCTTATAAGATAAGCTCGGCAGTCTGGACATGGAGCTTCAAGGATCTGGGTCTCTCTGTCTACCAGTGCTGGGATCACAGACATGAGCTTCCATGCCCAGATTTCCCATAGCTGATAAGATCCAGACTCAAGTCCCTGTTCTTGTGAGTCAGGTATTTTACTGACCCTCTCATCTCCCCAATCCTAAATTTCTTTCTGACTTACATTGTTCTCTATTATTATGTTTTGTTTTACATTATGCCAACATTTTGATTACAATCCTTTTTGCCTTTCTGAGTCTACTTAGGGATGCTACCTTAAATAACCCCATTAGCGTAGTCAAGGTTATCAAAGACAATTTTTATGAACAATAAAGGATAGTCCTATCACTCAGAAAATTGGAGAGAACTCAGGTATCTCATGATTAAAAGCTAGAGATAAAGGTCAGACATATTTTGTATTACACCACACATATACACGTGCTCACATATACACCCTTATGATCATGAGCATGCACACATATGTCCACATGTATTTGAGGAACAAGCCAGCTATATGACCCCCAGAAAGAAACCTCTCCCATTAACATTTTACCTTGTAATATATGTTTTCCTCTTCAGCTTCTGTTTGCTGCTTTGAGATTGACTATCCCATCCAGTGTGACATAGGAGACTTCTATTTACACTAAACTTCACTAGAGAAGAAATTCACTTAATGAAGCCACCTCCCTAAACTGCAGTCCCCTGGCGTGAGGACTGTTTCAAATGCTTCCTTAGAGCCTGTTGACACAGGTAGTACCCGATAAATATTGCTGGAGTGGAACGGACTGTGTGGGAGAGAAGACTAAGGCCGTGAGAAGAGAGAGAGAGAAACTGGCTCTTGTTCTACACGTGCATTCGGTGTGCCTCAACCCCAAGGGCTCCAGTGTGTGCATCCTTCAGCATTTGGACTTCTCTTTACATTTATTTTTCATTACAAAAGAGATGATTTTGAACCCAACTTTTCAGAGTGAAGGTGACAAATTTGGCCTTTCCTCATGTCCTGGATAAATATAAAACCACAACCCCTATGACTACTCCTGTTTGACTGCAAATAATTACCATGAAATAATTATAGATGCTTTTTCTCTGGGTATGTGCAATAATCGCTTCTCCCTCCCCCACCCTTAAACTAATTCTCTTGGCTTTAATCATCACAAGAGACTTATTTATGCAAGGAAATAGCAAGTTATTCACTCAGCTCATTTTATTCACCATTGTCTTCTGATTTCTTCACACTACTTAATTTAGCACGTCAAGGTGAAACGATTAGTTTATCTCACCTTGACGGGCTGTGGTCCACAGGCAAAACATGTTCATGACATTCTCGTTGGCTACCTCCTTTCTAGTAATAGCTATCTCCTGAATTATCATTGGTTGGTATTTCCAAGTCAGAATAAGTATGTGACCAGCAGGTAAATTGGATTGATAATGAATCAGAACAAATAAGGGCATCAAAAAAAAATGTCATCTCTCAGGACCACTGTGCATGATAAGGAGTTGTTTCCGATCAACATCTGCTTTTACTCTTCATGATGATAAGAAAAACCCAATTAGCACCCACAGTTTTAAAAGATGCAACTTTTTATTTATCTAAGATTCCACTGCTAAAAACCTTGCCAGATTTACAATTCTAAAGACAACAGCTTTTTGTAAATGTGTTTTATTTGCAGTTATAATATCTATAGTTAAATCAGTTCATTAAAAATAGAGTTGTGTAAACTATCTCCCAAACTGCCATATTTGAGTGTTTAAAACAAAAATTATTTAAATTATATTCTTACACTGCATGTAAGAACTGTGAAGTCATCTAGTACATAAAATAGTGTCTTTAAATAGGAAACTCTTAATTAAGAGAGAGGTTAAGATTTTGTGTGTGTGTGTGTGTGTGTGTGTGTGCGCGCGCGCGCGCGCTTGTAATATTATACAACTCGTTAGTCAACTGGAGATTAAACACACATTGTAGTCAAGCACATGGCCATGATGGCATTTGCTACACTTGGCTTCTAAAACAGCATTACCTTTCTGGGTCTCAGGGCAAATGATCAATAGCTTATAGTCAATGAAAAAAGTCACACCCCTGAGGCCCAGAAACAACAGGGTAACACACTCTGGCTGAGAAGTCTTCTGTCTGGGTAGAAATAGGCTACCGAGTTTGCTGTTTGCATTATATTATTTCTTACGGTCTTACCCAGATCAGAAAGAAAACTATAGGGATTTTTGTTTAAATAAGAGCTCAGAATATCCTGGAGTTTGCACGAGGCTGACCTGCCAGAGAGGTCAAGTAAGACCAGGCATAGAAGTAGAGAGGGTGCTCTGGACAGATATCCAGGGACCCTAGTTCTGCCTGCTAATTGTGGGACTGGGGTCTGTCTCTTAATCATTCACTACCTTTATGTCCTCATTGTTAAAATAGGAATACTAATAGCTACCCTGCCTGCATAGTTGTTATGAAGATCAAATGCATTAATAAATGGAAGATGGCTTTGTTAAAGTTAAAAGTCTCCCTCAAGCATTAGTTATTCCTGTTTGGCTTTTATATTCTTTGGAAATCCCATTTATAATAAAGTTCTCCTGGAAAAGTCATCATTTCTTGAAACCCATGAAAGCTTTGTCTTTGTGTTATCTCATATGGGTTCCTTTGGAAGTTCAGCAAGTTTCTCTGTTCCCTGCTGTGCTGTGCATACATTACTCAAAGTGATTCCAGGGTCTACCTGGCATTGGACAGACTCTGCACATGGTCTGATCACTGAGGACTGGTTTCTAGGGAGTGAGATTAGAAAGATGGTCATACTCATTGTCTGCAGGGGATTAGATCCAGAGCCCCCAAGGATACTGAAATCCGTGGCTGCTCAAGTACCTAATATAAAATGCCATGACATTTGCATATAACCTACACACACCCTCCTCTATACTTTAAATAATCTATTTATAATACCTAATGTGATGTAAATGCTATGTAAATAATTGTTATATTATAGTGTTTAGGGAATTACGGCAGTAAAAAAAAGTCTATCTGCATTCAGTACAG